>NW_022982109.1:0-5647 GCF_902652985.1 Pecten maximus
ATTTTTGCCCAAAATTCATGTCAAAAGTTTCATTTAAACCCTCTCATGAAGCCCATAAAGGGTGAAAGGGGGCCCAATATGGTAAGTTGTATTTTGATCAAGTGGATGGATTACAATGACCATAAAATCAGGTGACGCCTTAAGGCCCCTTAGGCCTCTTCTTATGAACAGTTTGTTGATCGTTTGTGTTGGGTTTTAAAATCAATTTGTATGGAAATGAATTTTTTTTTGAAAAATTTAAAAAGCAATATGAAGTTAAAATGTTTCTCACAAATTTTTTGATAGGATTATTCCAGTGAAAAATCTACCTGACAGGGATTTCCTACTTCTACATGCGGTGGGTTAGTATAGGACTGGCTAAAGGGTAACTACAATACAGATTTCTTAAAGTGGTGTCAAATAGTTTTTAAATTTGGAGTCTCGGGGTAAGAAAGATATTTTACTGGAATAGCCCAAATACCTATTTCCAAGCCTAAAATTAATTAAATTTAATATTTGCTGAGTATTTTGTAAAAATTTTATCTTTATTCATTGCTTATCAAGTATCTCATTTGTTTTTACCATGATCTGACCATGTTTTCGCATATCTGGACCATAGTCGACCATGTTTTGACATGTTTTCACTGCTTTTGACAGGGTTCAGAACATGGTTTGACCATGGTCAAAACGGGTTTGACCATGGTCAGAACAATGGTTTGACCCATGTCAGAACATGGTTTGACCATGGTCCGAACATGGTTTGACCATGGTTCTTACCTGCCAGTGGTCATTGGCAATGGTGCCAATTACCAGGGACCATGGACCTGAGACATGGTCAACCATGGTTATTTGCAAATCATTTCGCCTGGGCAATTACAGAAACAAAAACACTGGCTTATCTCATATCTTGCATGAAGATACAAATGTAGGTGTAAACAAGGAAAAATTTTACAAATTTTACAACTTATCTCCCCCGGTTTAATCCTGACCCACAGCCTCTTGGGATATGTCCGCAAAAAAAAATTCCACCCAAATTTTAATCTCCACAAAGCGCGTTTGCCAGGATATGCATAAAATTATTGATGTTCTTCATTTTAAGGGATAGACAATGTTGATAATTCCTTGAATTTGAACAGATTCATATGAATGTTGTACATGAACCAGGAAAGATTTGTTGGTCAGTATAAATTCATTTTTGTTTCAAAAGATTGTTTTGTTCCTTTCAGTGCCCGTGAAAGAATAACAAGACTCGAGGAAGAACTAGAGAGCATAAGAGCGCCAATTTGGGCCTAAAAAAAAATTGTTAAAGGTCTTAAAACCTCCCCTGAGCCAGACGCAGATGCGGATCTGGAAGTAATTGTAAATCAGAGAAAAAGTCGCCAACGGATGGTCTTAAATGCAAGCAATTGGTAGTTGCGCTTGCTCTGTAACTTGTATAAGTAAACAATGAGATGTAAAAAAAAATACATAATATCTGTAACTGGAAAACGGAACATCAAAATGTAAAATTTCACAAGGATGTCCCAGACAGCGCTGGATCAAGTGTAAAACTTAATAGCTTGAAGGACTTCTGGTCAAAAATGGGAAGGAACTGATATAGAGAAGAAAAAGACGTGATCGGAAAAAGATAGACAAAAAACGTACTAAGAAGCAGCGAAATTAAACACTTGAGTCACGGGGGTCAGTGATATCTACTTACATACACGGCTTAAGGGCAATCATTGCCATTGATAATTACGCAATGTGAGCGTTATGATACAAGTGTAAACTTACCAACGTCAACAGTTTTCATAATCAAGGAATTGGGTCTTAGGTGACTAGACAAAACGATGAGAACCACCAATGACAGCCTTAACGAATCAAGTGGGCCTGACCTAAATTAAGGGGGGGGTGTCATTCATTCGGAGTCCGTATTAAAGTTCATAAGGGTTCATGAATGTTCATGAATGTTTTAGGTTCATTGAGTAGTTCATGCATAGTGTTTTAAGTTTCATGAATATTCATTATAGTACAAGAAGTTCAATGAAGTTAATCATGTATTGACTTCATAAGAACTATGATGATTCATGATTCATGAATCTTCATGACATAATATTTCCAAAAGAAAAATATTCATGAGTTGTTAAGGTTGTGAATAATGTGTGTGCGAGGCATGAACAATCAAGGAATAGTCAATGACTAAGTTCCATGAATACTTCACATGAACTATTCGATGAATGGTTCATGAACTTATTCATAAATGCGGTTTTTATCCGCAGGGTGGTGGTCTTGCAGAACTAGGCAAGTTGGGCGGAGTCGCTATATGGAGTCCGGAGGTTTCTAGGAGCGGCGACAACAATTAGCTTCAATGGCCTTGCATCCAATTAGCCACTTGGCTTCAATCTGTCTAGAACGTTTTAGTGTACAATAAAGAATGGATGTCCAACTTGTCTGTTTAAATGGACAGGCCAAGGGGAAAGTTAGCTGGGTCTGGCCCAAGCAAAGAGAAGAGGCCTTGATATGGTAAGATGTTCATTCTCACAATGTTTTTCAGTTTTTCTTACAATCAGGTTGCCCTAGAATGATTCAAAATGAATTGTTTTTGCCTTTCCTAGTAATGAAGTATTTTTTTTATAGAAAAAATTTTTTTGCTGCAGAAAATCACTTTATAGGGAGCTTACGATTATAGAATGGAATCTCTAAAAACATATAGCAACATTCTACTGTAAGTAAGACACATCAAAGACATATAGGCCCCATTGGCCTGTAATCGCTCACCTGGTTGGATCTTGACAATGTCAAAAAATTGTTCATGTCAATTTGTTAACTACAACATCCCTCTACGGGACTGAAAGACCCTATGGATTATTTTTACACCCAATGGTGTTTGGAAGAAACTAAAGTCCCATTAGGTGGGGAAAACCCTTGGAGGTCCTATTTTTGGCATGCAGAATCTGTGGTTTATACCCCTTATGGGGGCCAGCGATGTTTATACAGCATAGTTTATGGTATTGAGGTTCACGTAACCATTTATAGCAAAATCTGTTCCCCTTTCAACACCAAGGCATGTTTCTGCGGCCAATTTCGGTCAAATCCCATTATTAAAACTTTAATGACTTAAGAATGCGATATAAAGACAGTCTCTATTTTCCCGCTAATGTTGGCCCAACCTCAGGCACCCTGGCGGTCTAATAAAGTCAATATTGTAGGGCTAAAACTTTCTTTCCTCCTCTTCCCCCATCCCCCAAGGATTTCAACGACCAATTTGTTTCAAATCGTCCCATACAGTAACTTTATGGATGATAGCGATTCAAGTCTAATAAACGCCTATTTTATTACCCAATATATTGCCGACCTTCACCTAATTTCGCGCTTTGGATTTTTTCATATTACCCCAGGTTTGGATTACAAAACCGGTCCCCCTTCCCTCGGCCCAGGCATGTTCCTGACGGCAAATGGATTGGTTGGCATATCTCATTCATAACGTTTACGCCTCTTACAAGTTAAGGATTAACCCTATTTCCCCCCTCTTAAGAACACCGCCCCTCAGGCCCCTAGGGGGTCAATTACAGGGGATGACCAATTAATAGCAGCATCTGTCCCCCTCCCCCCCACAAGAATTTTCCCTCCCTGGGGCCCAGATTTGGTTCTAGCTTCATTATAATATATACTAGCTAGCGAGTTAAATGCTTAACCCTATTTCCCCTATGGGCCCCGCCCCTCAGCCCCGGGGGGGGCCATACCACCGTTTTATATACAAATTGGTTGTCCCTTCACCCAAGGAGATGTTCAGACCAAATATGGATCAAAATCCCTTTATTCCACGAGAAGAGATTTCAAAGAATTCGCTATATCTCCCCCCCTATGGGGGCCCCCCCGCCCCTCGGGCCCTGTTAGAGTGTGCCCACCCAATAGTTTAACAAAATTGGTAATTCCCCTATTCACCCCTCAGCCCAGGGACTGGCTCAGATCAAACATGATCCAAGATCCCTTTTAGTAAATAAATCCTTGCTCAGGTAAGAAAAGGGATTAATCAAGAATTGCTATACCAAAAAAAAAGTCACCTATAAAAAAGTGGGGGGAAAGACCGGCCGTGGGCCGCCACTGCTTAGGGCCCCCTGGGAGGCAAACAGAAAGCCTGACACAAAAAGTTTAAAAATAGTAAGGAACAACAACGCGGTGGTTAAGGAAGGCCCCGTAATCACTGGAAGCCCCGGATGCTTCACAGGGGAACAAAAAACCAAACAATGTATCAAGTGCCTTCATTAGGGTCTACAAAAGACAAGTAAAAGGATTAACTTTATCCAATCCCATTAATCCTGCAGAGAGAAGAGAGAGGATTTAAAAGAAAAATTGCTATTCCCCCCATAATTGGAAGAGGGGGGAAAGGGCCCAAAACAAGGGAACCGAAAATCCCAGTTCCCCAGGGAGTGACCAGCCCATCGTTTATAAAAATTGATTCCCCTTGGCCAGGATGCTTCAACGACCAAATATGAATCAATCCCTTCATCTACTGAAGAAGGATTTTTTAAGAATTTTGCTATATTTCCCATATTGGGGAGCCCGCCCCTACGGCCCCGCGGGGGACAGACCCATCCTTTTATATATACAAACATTGGGTTCCCTTCCCCCATGATGCTGACAAGACCAAACATGATCACATCCCTTTAGTCCTGCAGAAGACGAAGGATTTTTTAAAAATATTTATTCCCCTATTGGGCCCCCTGTGCACCCCCAGGCCCCCAGGCCAACCCCGTTTACAAATTGGTTTTCCCCTTTACCCAAGGATGTTAAAAACCCAAAAAGAACAAATTTCCCCTTTATTTCTACAGAAAGAAGGATTTTTTAAAAAATTTTCTATTTTCCCCTATTGGGCCCCCCCTAAAGGCCCCTGGGGGGCCGACCCAACCTTTTTTTACAAATTTGGTTTTCCCTTTTCACCCAAGGATATTTCAGACCAAATAGGATCAAACCCCTTTTATTCCTTCAGAAGAAAAAGGATTTCAAAGAATTTGCTATTTCTCCCCATTGGGGGCCCCCCCTCGGCCCCCGGGAGGCCAACCCACCGTTTTTTTTTCAAATTGGGTTTCCCCCCTTTAAACCCCAAGGGTGCTTCAACCAAAAAATGGGTCAAATCCCTTTATTCCCGCGAAGAAGAAGGTTTCAAAGAATTTGCTAATCTCCCATATTTTGGGGCCCCCCCTCCTCAGGGGCCCCCGGGGGCCAACCCCCCGTTTATACAAAAATTTGGGTTTTCCCTTTTCCTAAGGGGTGCTTCAACCAAAAATGAATCAAATCCCTTATTTCACATAAGAAGGATTTTAAAGAATTTTTTATTTTTCCCTATTTGGGGCCCCTCCCTAAGGCCCTGGGGGGGGGCCCGACCCACCTTTATAAAAATTTGTTTCCCCCTTACCCACGGGGCTTCAACCCGTTTGGTCAAAATCACTATAGTTTTGGAAGTACATTTAAAGGAAAGTTATGGAAGGGACGACGGGGCGACGGACGGACGACGGAAACGGGGGGGGCCATGCTATAAGCCCCCGGCCCTTCGGGGCCGGGGGAGCTAAAAAAAAAACTAATTAAGTGCATTTTGTATCTTGCTTTTATTGGTTTGTAGGTCACATCTTTTAAAATCACGGAAGGGAAGCGGATCCCAAAAAACAAAAAGGGGGGGAAACCATTTGGC
>NW_022982110.1:0-5700 GCF_902652985.1 Pecten maximus
AAAGGTAATCGCATTGCTTTAAAAATTTTCTTTTTGTGAAAAACCCGTTTTTTTTTCCCCTTGAGGCTAGGTAAATCGTCTAGGAAAAACCCTTTTTGGGGGCAGAGTTAGATAAGATTTAAAAGTTGGAATGACCCAAAACTTACGCCATTTATCTTAATGTGCGTGAATGTGAGAGTCCTGTGGTTTATTTTCTATAGCCTTACACACGTACAACCTCGAACTGGCCTTGCTAAAGCTTTCACAGCACGCGCTCTCGTTCTCGGAGTAATTACGAGACATGACGTACTCAATTGGTTATCAATCTTGTCTTGTTAAGGCGATAACATCCATGTCGAATTAACGAATTGTTTCAAATTACACGATAATTTGCACTCAAGAACACGTCAAGGTACATACAACCGATGTTGAGTCAAAGTGAGTTCGATGCATTGTTGTTTTTATATGTTTGTGTGTGTGTTGTTGTTGTTTTATTTTATTGTTGTTTTGGTTTTGATGTTTTCTAGTTGTTCTGCTGCGTTGTTTCTTGTATCTTGTTGTTTTTGTTGCTGCTTTCCTGATGTAGTTGTTGTTATTATTGTGTTGTCGTTGTCGTTGTCGTCGTCGTCGTCGTCGTCGTCGTCGTCGTCGTTGTTGTTGTTGTTGTTGTTGTTGTTGTTTATTTGAATTTTGTTTGCCTGAAGCGAAGTCGCGAAGCGAGACTTTCCGATGGCGACGCTAACGGCAACGACATTCACCTTTAGGTTTTGCGTTTAGATCTGTTTTTCACAAAATACAAGTCCAACTTTAACCATTGTTGGTAAATAGTTAGATCACGTAGTGGAAACCTCAACAGAAATTTCATTTGCGGAACATCATCTAGAATTCATAGTTGCTACTTGTTGGACTTTAAACTTTTGTGTTAAGATAAGTTTCTCAATAAATGATAATTCTGTTCAAAACAAATCTGGATTAAAGTCGCGTGGCATTACGTGAATTTTGAAGTTTTACTGTATGTTTTGGTCAAACACCTTAGATTTTGAGAAATAGATATACATATCTTCACAAACTGAATTTTAAATCAGTTTATTGTCAAATACTGGTATACACAAACAAATAAACAAACACAAACAAACACAAACAAACAAAAACAAACTAACAAACAAACACAAACTAACTAACAAACAAACACAAACAAATAAACAAACACAAACAAACTAACAAACAAACACAAACAAACTAACAAACACAAACAAACAAACATAAACGAATAAACAAACACAAACAAACTAACAAACAAACACAAACAAACTAACAAACAAACACAAACAAACTAACAAACAAACACAAACAAATAAACAAACACAAACTAACAAACAAACACAAACAAACTAACAAAACAAACACAAACAACTAACAAACAAGCACAAACAAACTAACAAAACAACAAAAACAAACTAACAAACAAGCACAAACAAACTAACAAACACAAACAAACAACACAAAACAAACACAAACAACAAACAAACACAAACTCCAAACAACACCCAAAAAAACAACAAACAACACACAACTAACAAACAAACTAACCACACAAACAAAAACAAACAAACCAAACAAACAACAAACAAACACAACAACCCAAAACAACCACACTAACACAAAACAACCCACAAACAAACAAACAAACTAACCAAACCCCAAACACAAACAAAAACCCAAAACAACCAACAACCCCAAAAAACCCAAACTAAACAAACAACCAAACAACAAAACAAACCACACCAAACAAAACAAACCATCAAACAAACAACAAACAAAACAAACCAACAACCAACACAAAAAAACCCAACAACACAAACAACTAACAAACACAAACAAACAAACAAACAAAACACTAACAAACAAACAACAAAAAAACCAAACAACTAACACAAAAAACAACAAACAAACACAAACACAAACACAAACCAAACAAAAACAAACAAACTAACAACAAACCAACACAACCTAAAAAACAAACACAACAAACTAACAAACAAACACAACAAACTAACAAACAAACACAAACAACCCACCTAACAAAACCACACCACAAACAAACTAACAACCAACAAACTAACACCACACAACAACAACAACAACAAACAACAAACTACCACACAACCCCCAAACTACCAACACCACAACCAAAACTAACAAACACCACCCAACAAACCAACACAAACCCCAAACAAACAACAAACAACCAACTAACAACAACACACAACTACAACCAATCACACAAACTACAACAAAACACAACAACACCAACCAACCAAACAACCCAAACCCAAACAACTAACAAACAACACAACAACCAACCAAACCAAAAACAACACCCCCCAAACAATACACACACAACTACAACAACAAACAAACAACAACACAACAACCCCACAACAACACAACACAACAAAAACCCAAACCCACAACCAAAAAACCCACAACCACCCCCCCCCAAAACAAACCAAACAACTAACAAACAACAAACAAACTAACAAACAAAAGAACAACAAACACAAAAACGAACGAACAAAACAAGCACAAACAAACGAACAAACAAATCAATAAACAAAAACGAAACCAAACAAGCACAAACAAACTAACAAACACAAACCAAACCTAACAAACAAACACCCAATAAACAAACGGAACAAAAACTAGAACACAAACGAACAAACTAAACCACAAAAAACGAACACAACAAACACAAACAAACGAACAAACCAACGACCCCCACCACACAAAACAATAACAAACAAACACAACAAAACGAAAAAACAAAACACAAACGAAAACAAACTAACAAACAAACTAACAAACACAAACAAACTAACAAACAAACACAAACAAACTAACAAACAAGCACAAACAAACTAACAAACAAACACAAACAAACTAACAAACAAACACAAACAAATAAACAAACAAACTAACACCTTATAATGTTAACTCGGAAGACAGTAATAACATGTGATGTCGATTGTGTTTCAATAAACCTATCTATATTGGTATTCTTAACTCCAAATGCCGTGAGGCCTCCACTTCATTGGATCTACTGCATTTTCGCACGTAACGCAAGGATGTTCATAAACCAGAATCATTCACGAAAGAAAACTTGATATTGTTATGATATTTAATTTATCTTAAAGATGTTACCGATATGGCAAATAAAACATAAATCGTTCTTTAGCAGGTGGTCTTGATAAAACGCAGCAAAGACCTTGAAAACAACCATACTCCTATGCGCATGCTCGGCCCTGGAGACCGACGGCCATATTTCTCTCGGATCTGTGGAAAGATGGAAATTATCAGAAATTACCGCGATCACGGTCAGATAGCGATGACAAACGGCTCTACAGTATCGGATTCCTTATCGACATTCCGACAAACCCCACAACTCACCAATTTGTTCCTCACCGTCGTAAAGGCGCGGAACATACACGTGTCAAGAGAAAAAGAAGAGAGTGGTTGAAATGGCAGATCATTTAACTCGAATTCTCCTTATCTTCAATGTCCGATATATCATACAGAAAGAGTCTCGATATTTTTTCTAAATTGTTGTCATGTCAAATTATATACGTGTAAACAGATACTATTTTTTTTTATTATAATTTATTCCCTCGATGTAAACTAAAAAAAAAATTGAATGGATAAAAATAAATATATATTTATACAACTTTTGTAAATTTCAATAATTGTTATATAGATTTTCTTGTGCTTTCATTTTGTATTAAGTTTGAATTGATTTTTTAGAGAATTTTAGAATGGATATCTATACTCAGTTAATTTGTTATAACACACACATATATATATATATATATATATACACCTACATATAATTATATTTCCGTTTTACACTTTTTATAGAATACTGCAAAAAAAAAAAAAAATATATATATATATTCCATTCTAGAATAACGGTGGAATAACGCAGTTTTTGATTGGTTATCTAATTTTTCCACAAAATAATCAGTAACATTCTTGCAACAATTTAACAAGCAACGAATGTAACGTACATGTACATAAGTATAAATTGCATCACGAGACAGCCGACGTAAGAAATGTTTGTTTGCACGAAGGGGGTGGTTAAGGTGTCCCGACACTTTATCACTAGCCCTCCACCTCTGGGTTGCGAGTTCGAAACCTACGTGGGGCAGTTGCCAGGTACTGACCGTTGGCCGGTGGTTTTTCTCCGGGTACTCCGGCTTTCCTCCACCTCCAAAACCTGGCACGTCCTTAAATGACCCTGGCTGTTAATAGGACGTTAAACAAAAATAAACATAAACATTGCACGAAATGCCAAAATTTGACATGGTATTGGCGGCTTAAAACTACAGATAGAAAAATCGACCAACTCTCTTAAACTTAAAGATTATCCGTAGAAATTACTAAGATTTTCCCCTAAAACCAATAATGCTGTCCTGCAGATTTCTAAAGTTAAGAAACTTTGATGAAATCGCAGCTTGATGGGTCAAATTCATAAAGATGTTGGGCATGAGAACATTCTTTTACTTGTGTCGCGAACTGAGACTCGACCAGTTTTGATTTGGATAAAGTTATCATAATTTTGTTCAAGATTTTTTTTTTTATTTTCACCTGAGACCTGTAAAACCAGGGATTGAACTGGTGACCAACGGAAAAGAACATCATTTCCATAAATGTTGGCAATGCAACTAATTGTCACAAGTTGTCTGAATTGAACTGGAACCGAAATAAACCATGCGGGAAGTTAGAAATGCAATAAGTCTTTTTTTCTGTTTGTTTGTTTGTTTGTTTGTTTGTTTGTTTGTTTGTTTGTTTTGTTTTATGTTTTTCTGCCGTTGCCGATATGTTTTTTGTGGGCCTCTGCGTCCCACAATAGATACATGAACCTTGAGACCAATCAATATAGGGCAGTTTTATATAGTGCTATCTTACTGAAAGGTCGTAAGCTAGGTAGAGTAACATGGAACTCTATCCGGCCAAGTCACAATGGTTTCTCACAGTCTAGCAAGCATTTGAGATTTAAGGTGAAAAATAGTAAGAAGAAAATGTTGGCCAGAGTGGAATAGGTGTGTTTTGTTAAAACAACACAGGTGCTTACTATCAAAACACTGACAGCTCAGGTAGACACAGGGGAGCTCAGAAGAGAATGAAATCATCGCCATTTTGAATGTTGTTTTATTTCATTAACCAGTTTTAATAATTCATTAATAATTTAGTTATCACAGTTATGAAGATTTGCATACATATCATTTAAAACATATACTAATATCAATCTAAACTACCATATTTATATTGTATCTATAATTTTTATTCATCAATATTATCATTTATAAACTAAATGTATGTAAAAAGATGTAGTTCATATCACAAGTTATTTTCAGTCGAACATGATTTAAACAACCAGTCATAAGACTTCGCCATATTATTTACATTTACCATTATAGAATGACTTCCTTTATCACAATTTGATCAAAATAATTTTATGTTTAATATATTTAATAAGAAAAAAACATTATTATAAAATCTTGAAAAACGAAACAGTTGAATTATCACAGAATTAGTGTAAAAATTCATATATAATTTAAGCACTGGTATTTAACTTGGTAAATACATGTTTAGCTAAAACACTATCTTAAGAAGTGTAATTTACATATATGCTAATATAGCAAAAAGTATAAATCAATGACACAA
>NW_022982111.1:0-5786 GCF_902652985.1 Pecten maximus
AAGCGTAAGACAGAAACATGATTAGGTAAGGACAGGATTAGAATATTGGATTAGGTTCTGACTGGATTAGACAGGGATAGGATTAGACAGGGACAGTATTTCACAAGGATCCGGATTAGACAAGGGTCGGATTAAACAGGAATAGTAATAGCGAGTCACTTAATACTTTCTTCTGTTTTTCATTTGATTATTTAATAAAATTAATGCATCTAGATTAATATCTCGCTTGGACGATTTGTTATAAAAAATGAAAATCGAGTTATTGACATGTTAAAGTATAAGATAGTGGAAGTAATGTTTCTGCAGACTTCACAAAACGTAAATAAACCCCGTAAATAAACCAAGTATCTACAACTTTTTGCATACCACCATCTCTACATCAAAACAATGTATAAACACTATCTCTACATCAAAATAATGTATACACGCCATCTCTACATCAAAATAATGTATACACACCATATATATACCAAAATAATGTATACACACAATCTCTATATTAAAATAATGCATATACACCATCTCTATATCAAAGTAATGTATACACACAATCTCTATATTAAAATAATGCCTATACACCATCTCTACATCAAAGTAATGTATACACACAATCTCTATATTAAAATAATGCCTATACACCATCTCTATATCAAAGTAATGTATACACACAATCTATATATTAAAATAATGCCTATACACCATCTCTACATCAAAATAATGAACACACACCATCTATATACCAAAATAATGTATATACACCATCTATAAACCAAAATAACACTCCATCTCGATGTGAAAATATTGTATAGATAAATCTCTGCATAGCAACAAAAATGATTGACGTCATTTCTATTCAGACACAATATTTTCACGTAATATTTATATATTTACATGATTGTCTATATACCATACTATATACGCATTGTCTCATATCAACATGATATATGCACATTATCTGTAGATAAGTATACTATGTACAAATTGTATCATATGTTTACTAATGATAACACGATTTTGGCTTTTATAACAAGTGTACAGTTCTCACAAGTTGATATCAGCGGGGATATCATTACCGTTTGATAGGGATATACTTCCTTCCCATTCTCTCCCCCTTATTTATTGATGCTTGCTTTAAAGGAAACACACGAATTGTTGGTATGGAATAACTTCAGTTTCCTTGGAAATAATTTCAATATTAACATACAAAACCCAGCCAAAATTGCCTGATTTCATTTTGCCATTTAATGTTATACATGTCGTCTGCCTAAACTACGACGCCATCTGCCGACGAGATTTAAAATGAATTTGCATCGACGGCCATTTTGTGTATGGTTTGTTTTATTTCTAAAAGACAATATCTATATATAATGCAAATGTTATGGGGTGATTTATTACACTATGTGATATCACGATTCTCGGGGTGATGTATAAAACTATAATGTCTAAATATTTACATCAACATAATCCACCAACATGCTATTGATAAAATCACACGGTATTAACAGTAGCTCTATATAAACTTACTATAAGCACATAATTTATATACATTATCTCTACACAAACAAGATGTACATAATTATGATTAGCAAAACATAATGTAAATACATCTTTGAATATACTACATATACACCGCTTCTGCATAAAAAATAGTTCAATTATATTATCTGTACATACATTTTATGTGTACCTATTATCTCTACGTTGAAACTATGTATACATATTATCTTTGCCTAAACATTATGTATACACATTATCTCTGCCTAAACATTATGTGCTCAATTTATCTCTACTGTAATACTATGTATACACATTACCCTGGCTAAACATGATCTATACACATTATCTGCCTTAACATTATGTATACAAATTATCTCTACATTAATACTATGTATAATAAAATATCTACATTAATTCTATGTATAATATAATCTCTACGTTAATACTATGTATACGCATTATCTCTGTCTAAACGCTATGTATACAAATTATCTCTACGTTAATACTCTGTATACAAATTATCTCTACGCTAATACTCTGTATACAAATTATCTCGGCCTAAACATTATGTATACATATCTTCTCTGCATGAGAAATGTATACACATAAGCTTTGTATATATATGATATATATATAACTTATCTCTGCATGAAAATGATGCGTACACATACTCTAAACATAACTAGTAAACATATTTCCTCAATATCAATATAATGTATAAACATTATTACTACATCATAATATGTTCGCATTATTTCTACATTAACATAGTGTTTACACGTTATTTCTATATAAATATAAGGTACAGGGCTTCTCTCTAAATCATCATATTAAATACATCAAATTTACGTATAAACAATCTTTATATGCACATTGTGTTTACATGTAACATCACACCCTAACACTATTACACCCTTACACAATCACACCAAAACACAATCATAACCTTACATCACACCCTAGCACCATTACACCCTTACACAATCACATACTAACACAGGCTCACGTTCACATCCTTACACAATCACACCATAACACTATTACACCCTTACACAATCACATCCTTACACAATCATATCCTTACACAATCATATCCTTACACAATCACACCAAAACACAATCATAACCTTACATCACACCCTAGCACCATTACACCCTTACACAATCACATACTAACACAGCCACACCTTCACATCCTTACACAATCACATTATAACACAATCACATCCTTACACAATCACATCCTTACACAATCATATCCTTACACAATCACACCAAAACACAATCATAACCTTACACATCACACCCTAGCACCATTACACCCTTACACAATCACATACTAACACAGCCACACCTTCACATCCATCACACAATCACACCATAACACAATCACATCCTTACACAATCATATCATCACACATCCACACACTTACACAATCACACCCATATATAATCATACCCTTACACAACCATGCCTTTACACAAACATACCCTAACACAATCACACCATAACATAATCACATCCTTACACAATCACATCCTTACACAATCACATCCTTACACAATAACATACTAACACAGCCACACCTTCATATCCTTACACAATCACACTATAACACAATCACATCCTTACACAATCACATCCTTACACAATCACACCTTTACACAATCACACCATAACACAATCACATCCTTACACAATCACACCTTTACACAATCACACCATAACACAATCACATCCTTACACAACCACACCTTTACACAACCACACCCTAACACAATCATACCCTTACATAATCACATCCTTATACAATCACACCTTTCACAATCACACCCTTACACCATCATACACTTTCACAATCATACACTTACAAAATCACACCCTTACACAACCACACCCTTACACAAGCACACCTTACACAATCACATCCCTACACAATCACACTCTAACACAATCATACCGTTCAAAAGTCACACCCTTACACAATCATACACTTACATAATTACATCCTTACACAATCATACCATTACACAACCACACCCTTACACGATCACACTTTACACGATCATTCCCTAACACAATCACAACCTTTCGCAACCATACTTAAATAATCACATCCTTACACAAGCACACCCCTACACAAGCACATGTTGCCTACTTAACAAGAGTTTATATCCATTTACAAAAACAAACTTTTAAATCTTGAGATATGAAATTTTATGCCTTACTTTAGTGAACATGTTGATTTTTCGGTATATATTTGCTACACGGAATTACATTTCTATCATCATCATAACACAGAAAATATTTCAGTCATGTAAACAAGAAAAATATACATTATTTTAATCTTCTGAAACAGGTCGTTGATTACATTGTTAGAATCCTCAGATATGAGGCGTTATTTACATTTTAATAATCCTCAGAAACTAGTAGATATTTACATTGTTATAATGTTCATGGAGATCACAATGTATTGTAAACGTTTCATTTACACGTCTTTAAGAGTGCTTGCAATAATGGACAGATTGTTTTAATGAAAAATTGCACTAAACACTAAATATAGATAGATACTAGAAACCGACATGTCTACAATGTTTTGAAATAAAATGGAAAAATATAGTTGACAAACTGTCTGGTATTCAGATACATATCTGACTATTAGATAAAGATCTAATATGTAATGGTACTACAGCTATAACGAGGGTCTGATACTCCAGGTAATTGGTAGCTAAACTATAAATATAACAACGTTTGGTGAACTGATTGCTTTTCACTCATCTTGTTTTCGTACTCTACATCACTCACGATAATACGACAATATCAATTCAATAAAATAAAGCATCATTTGTGTTGACTATATATCAGTTAGTATCCAGTATATGTTTTTCTCTCATTCACATGGCTTCAGTCAGAGGGTGAATACGAAATCTTTGCTTGAACACGTTGTGTTTTCAATTGTCTAACCTGGTACACGTTGTGTTTTCAATTGTCTAACCTGGTACACGTTGTGTTTTCAATTGTTTAACCTGGTACACGTTGTGTCGTGTTTTACTCTAGTACACGTTTTGTCGTGAGTGTTTTACTCTAGTACATGTTATGCCATGAGTGTTTTACTCTAGTACACGTTGTGTGGTGTTTTACTCTGGTACACGTTGTGTCGTCAGGTTTCTGAAACGAAAATAAAATTGCTTTGATTGGCTATTTATTTAAAAACCTATAGCATATTTTAAACATTCATAGTACGTAAATTATCAAAACTGAAATAACATTAATCAAAGGCTGGTAGTGTTATTGGTTAAGAAGAGTAATCGCTTATTTTGTTATACTTCTTCTTTTCCCAATTAATAAATTGGATTAAACACCATTTAAAACCATTACGGACAATGACTGATAAGTAAGTATAAAACAAATTAGGCAGAGGAGTCTACAAGAGTTAAACTGAATTAAAGATACCAAATATGTGAAGATCAAAGGGATGTTTCTAGCGAAACTTTCTTAAACTAAACAAACAGTACCTATAAGCTTTAATGCCGTGATGACGGATTCTGTGTTCATGTCGCATTCCTGCATCGCCAGCAAAACTGCGTTCAGTGTTGGTCGGGGTTTGATTTCCGTAATGACAGCTTTCAGCAAGCATTTATCTTGTCACGAGTTGGTTTGTTTCGGTACTGGTCATCAAACTCTTCAATAGTTTTTGGCGGGAATCCAAGCTCCAGGAACATGTTGAAGTATGTTTTAATATCCACACATTTAACAATGTCTGGAACATCACCTGGTGACAGAGTTTTCCGCAACAGTCTAGCTGGCAATCTATCGTCTGAAAAGAACACAAGATAATGTACAGAGACGAAAATTAACAATGAACAGATAAGCATCCCTCTACCATATCATGAACAGGATTCAAACTCATATGTCACAGAATGTATTGTTGTTTATATGTCAATCTCTGATTAAAAACGGAAAAATCCATAATTTAGTGAAACAAGAAACGGCAGGAGTAGTATTTGGTATGATTCACATACAAGTACCAAAAATATAAAAGTAAATACATTTGCTGAACTATTTACGTTATGCTATTTCATTGAACATTGCAGGTAAGCATTTACCTAAGACAATATTCACAATTTTAAACAGACGTATATAAGGATTAAGAAATGATTCCTAAAGTAAATTCGTTACAGTAAAGGTAATTTATTTAAGTACTCATCAATCGACAGACATTACATAATTATATTTATGTATTCTGTTGCCTTTTGATAACTTGTATATTCCTTACCTTCATAGATGT
>NW_022982112.1:0-20000 GCF_902652985.1 Pecten maximus
TAGCGTTGGGGACCCAAATACGAATATGGGGAGCTCCCGTGCAATTCTGACGTCTTTCTAAGCTGCTAGGAGGTTCGGGGTTTTTTTGGGGCCCCCCCAGTGGATTGCAAAAAGGAAAAACCCCCCATTCCGGGAAAACTTCCATCGGGAAAAATTAACCGCCTCCCGTTTTGCTTTTTTTACAATACTTTCGGAATAGGGGTTTACGCCTTTAAACCTTGCAGTTTTCTGGAAAAGTCATTTTAGAGCGCTAGGAGGTTTTGGGGTCTTTTTGGGAAACCCCCAATGGGGATGTGATCCCAAAGGAAAAAACCCGTCATTCCCCGGGAAAACTTTCCCTCGGTTTAACAATTAACGCGGGCCCCCGCGGTAAACGTTTTTAAAATACTAAAAGGAAATTTTAAAACTCACCGTTTCAGTTTTGACGTCATTTCTAAGCTGCTAGGGGGTTCGGGGTTTTTTGGGCAAACCCCAGGGGATTTTTCCCAAAAAAAAAGGAAAAAACCCGCTCATTCCGGCAAAAAAAAAAAATTTCCCCCCTGAACAATTAACCGCGCCTCCCGGAGCGTTTTTAAAAAACTACGGAAAAATTTTACGCTCACCTGCATTTTTGACGTCATTTTGGGTGCTAGGAGGGTTGGGGTCTTTTTGGGCCAAACCCCCCAATGGGATGTGATTTTTAAAAAGGGAAAAAATGCCCCATTTTCCGGGAAAAATTCCCCAAATTTTTTTTTGGGAACCAATTTTCCCCCGCCTCCCCGGAAACTTTGGGGACAATAAAACCCGGGAAAATGGGACGCTTCCTTCCTTTTTGGGCGTCATTTCTAAGCTGCTAGGGGGGTTCGGATCTTTTTTGGGGACCTCCGGGGGATGGATAAAAAGGAAAACCCGCTCATTCGGGGAAAAACTTCCATCCCTTTAAAAATTAAACCCGGGCCCCCGCAAACGGGGGTTTCAAAAACTCCGGGGGAAAATTTGGTTTACGCTCCCGTGCATTCTTACGTCATTTCTAGAGCTTCTAGGAGGTTCGGATCTTTTTTGGGGACCTCCATGGGATGTGATCAACAGGAAAAACCTGCTCATTCCGCAAAACTTTCATCGGGGAACAAATTAACCGCGCTCCGCGGTAGCGTGGTTACAATACTACGGAATATGTGACGCTCACCGTGCAGTTCTGACGTCATTTCTAGAGCTGCTAGGAGGTTCGGATCTTTTGGGCACCCCAGTGGGAGTGATGAACAGGAAAACCTGCTCATTCGGCAAAAACTTCCATCGGGAAAATTAACCGCGCCTCCCGGTAGCGTGGTTACAATACTACGAATATGGTGGACGCTCACCGTGCAGTTCTGACGTCATTTCTAGAGCGCTAGGAGGTTCGGATCTTTTGGGCACCTCCAGTGGATGTGATCAAAGGAAAACCTGCTCATTCCGGCAAAACTTCCATCGGTAACAATTAACCGCGCGTCCGCGGTAGCGTGGTTACAATACTGCGGAATATGGTGACGCTCACCGTGCAGTTCTGACGTCATTTCTAGAGCTGCTAGGAGGTTTGGATCATTTTGGGCACCTCCAGTGGGATATGATAAACAGGAAAACCTGCTCGTTCCGGCAAAATTCCATCGGTGCACAATTATCGGCGCCTCCGCGGTAACGTGGTTACAATACTACGGAATATGGTGACGCTCACGTGCAGTTCTGACGTCATTTCTAGAGCTGCTAGGAGGTTCGGATATTTTTGGGCACCTCCAGTGGCATGTGATCAACAGGAAAACCTGCTCATTCCGGCAAAACTTCCATCGGTGAACAATTAACCGAGCCTCCGCGGTAGCGTGGTTACAATACTACGGAATATGGTGACGCTCACCGTGCAGTTCTGACGTCATTTCTGGAGCTGCTAGGAGGTTCGGATCTTTTTGGGCACCTCCTGTGGGATGTGATCAACGGGAAAACCTGCTCATTCCGGCAAAACTGTCATCGGGGAACAATTAACCGCGCGTCCACGGTAGCTTGGTTACAATACTACGGAATATGGTGACGCTCACCGTGCAGTTCTGACGTCATTTCTAGAGTTGCTAGGAGGTTAGGATTTTTTTGGGCACCACCAGTGGGATGTGATCAACAGGAAAACCTGCTCATTCCGGCAAAACTTCCATCGGTGAACAATTAACTGCGCCTCCGCGGTAGCGTTGTTACAATACTACGGAATATTGTGACGCTCACCTTGCAGTTCTGACGTCATTTCTAGAGCTGCTGAGGTTTCTTTCACCTCCTGGGATTGATCACGTGAAACTCCATCCGACCACCGCCCACTCCCGTATGGAGTGTTGTCAGGATGCTTTTTGGGCACCTCCAGTGGGATGTGATAACAGAAAACCTGCTCTTCCGGCAAAACTTCCATCGGTGAACAATAACTCGCCCGGAGCCCTCTTTGGGTTTTTTGGGGGGAAAAGGCGTCTTTTAACTTTGCCCCGCTTTGGAATTTTAAATACCCGGCCTTAAAATTACGGGAAAAGCCGTTTGTTTTTACCAGGGTTTGGCGGACAGGTTAACGAATTATAAAACCCGGGTTACCTACCTTTAAGGACTCAGAATTTGGCCCGCGTCGGTTCATTTAAATTTGGGGCCTGGCTCCAAGTTGGGGTTTTGGAAAACCCCCACTTTCCCCGGGTGGTACAAACCATTAAAATTTGATTCCCACCAGGGTCAAAGGGGATGGGGAAAAAATTTTTTTCCCCCAAAAATTTTCCCTCCATTTTCGAATTAAAAATTTGGGTTTAAGGGTTTTGAACTTTAAGGATTTGGGTGGTTTACAAAAAGCGGATTTCTTTAAAACCCTTTTTAAGGAAAACTAAAATTTACTTCCTTTTCCCTTTTTTTTTTTCCCTTTCCCCCCCTTCCCTTTTGGGACAACGTTGGGTAAACTGGGGAAGGTGAGCTCCGGACTTTTAAGGTGAGGGCACTTTTGGCCCCCTGGGAGTTGGGCCCTTTTGGAAATTCCCGGGAAAAACGGCCCCGTAGGGTTGGGTTCCGAAAAACGGCAAGGGAGCCTTTTAGTGCAGAGTTTGATTTTTCCCCGGGGTTTATCAACGGAAACCCATCGGCAAATTCATTGAACAATTACCCCGTCGAGGTGGTACAATACTAGAAATGTGACGCCACTTTCTGAGTCTTCAGGTAGGGTCGGATCTTTTGGGCCCATGGATGTGTAAAACCCACCCCCCTCCATCCACAAAACCCGGGATTTTTCCGGGGTTGGTCCTTCCCCACGTTTTTTTTTCCCTTTCCTGGGGGTTTTTGGGAAAACTCCCCCATTCCCTTACGTAATTTTTGGGACCAAAAACCATTGGGGCCCACTGATTCGACCTTTTGGGGTTTTGGTTTGGACCGGAACCCTTTGGAAACTTTCCCGGGAAATTAACGGCTGGGGGGTTTTCCCCGGAAATTTACCACGGAAGGGATTCGCCCCCTTTTTTTAAAACCGGGGGAAGGAAATTCGGAATTGGTGACCAAATGCCCTGGTAGGTGTAATTTTGGACCAGTGGGTTAGATTCTTGGGAAGGGTTTGTTTTTTTCCCCCCCGGGGGCCAAGGGTTCTCCAAATTCCCCGCAAAACCCCCCAAATTTAAAAAAAACCCCTCCTTTTCCCCCAGGAAGGTTCATCTTGGGCCCCCCGGGCACGGTTTTCAAAACATTTGGGCCAGGGCCAAACCTTCTGGAAAAAATTTGCCCCGGATTTAACGAAATGCCCCCTCTGGATTTCCCCAAGGGGTTTTAAACCAGGTGAAAAAGGGTTGGAAAATTTCCCCAATTTTGCCCCGGGGAAAACTCGGGGAACTTTGGACTATTGGCCAGAATGTTTAAAACCCGGGCAAAGGACCCATTCAACTCAAGGGTTGGCCAATTTTTTCAACGGAAGGGTTCGAATTTCCCCCCGGGGCCTTGGGGTTTAAAATTAAAAGGGAAAAACGCTCCCAACCTTTAAAGGTGGTTTGGTTCGGTTTAACGGATTTAATTTTAACCAGGGGCCCACTTTGGCAAAGGAAAGGGAAACGCCTCGGGTTTTGAATTGCCCACGGGTGGTCAACAGGAAATGATCGAATTTTACCCAAATTTAACGGCCGGTTTTAAAATCCGAAAAAGCCCGCGGGTTTTTAATTCGGTTTTTCCCCGGAATTAAAACGAATTTGGTTTTCCCCTTGGAGGTCCGGAAAATGTAACCAAATTCCCATTCCCCTTAACTGAACATTTGGGCCCCAAAGGGGTTTTTTTTTTTTTTTTTTTTTTTTTTTTTTTTTTTTTTTTTTTTTTTTTTTTTTTTTTTTTTTTTTTTTTTTTTTTTTTTTTTTTTTTTTTTTTTTTTTTTTTTTTTTTTTTTTTTTTTTTTTTTTTTTTTTTTTTTTTTTTTTTTTTTTTTTTTTTTTTTTTTTTTTTTTTTTTTTTTTTTTTTTTTTTTTTTTTTTTTTTTTTTTTTTTTTTTTTTTTTTTTTTTTTTTTTTTTTTTTTTTTTTTTTTTTTTTTTTTTTTTTTTTTTTTTTTTTTTTTTTTTTTTTTTTTTTTTTTTTTTTTTTTTTTTTTTTTTTTTTTTTTTTTTTTTTTTTTTTTTTTTTTTTTTTTTTTTTTTTTTTTTTTTTTTTTTTTTTTTTTTTTTTTTTTTTTTTTTTTTTTTTTTTTTTTTTTTTTTTTTTTTTTTTTTTTTTTTTTTTTTTTTTTTTTTTTTTTTTTTTTTTTTTTTTTTTTTTTTTTTTTGGGGGGGGGGGGGGGGGGGGGGGGGGGGGGGGGGGGGGGGGGGGGGGGGGGGGGGGGGGGGGGGGGGGGGGGGGGGGGGGGGGGGGGGGGGGGGGGGGGGGGGGGGGGGGGGGGGGGGGGGGGGGGGGGGGGGGGGGGGGGGGGGGGGGGAGGGGGGGGGGGGGGGGGGGGGGGGGGGGGGGGGGGGGGGGGGGGGGGGGGGGGGGGGGGGGGGGGGGGGGGGGGGGGGGGGGGGGGGGGGGGGGGGGGGGGGGGGGGGGGGGGGGGGGGGGGGGGGGGGGGGGGGGGGGGGGGGGGGGGGGGGGGGGGGGGGGGGGGGGGGGGGGGGGTACAAACTACGAATATGGTGACGCTCACCGTGCAGTTCTGACGGTCATTTCTAGAGCTGCTAGGAGGTTCGGATCTTTTTGGGCACCTCCAATGGGATGTGATCAAAGGGAAAACCTGCTCATTCCGGCAAAACTTCCATCGTGGAACATTAACCGCGCCTCCGCGGTAGCGTTGTTACAATACTAACGGAATATGGTGACGCTCACCGTGCAGTTCTGACGTCATTTCTAGGAGCTGCTAGGAGGTGCGGATCTTTTTGGGCACCATCCAGTGGGATGTGATCAACAGGAAAACCTGCTCATTCCGGCAAAACTTCCATCGGTGAACAATTAACCGCGCCGTCCAGCGGTAGCGTGGTTACAATACTACGGAATATGTGACGCTCACCGTGCAGTTCTGACGTCATTTCTAGAGCTGCTAGGAGGTTCGGATCTTTTTGGGCACCTCCAAGTGGGATGTGATCAACAGAAAACCTGCTCATTCCGGCAAAACTTCCATCCGTGAACAATTAAACCGCGCCTCCGCGGTAGCGTGGTTAAAATACTACGGAATATGGTGACGCTCACCTGCAGTTCTGACGTCATTTCTAGAGCTGCTAGGAGGTTTCGGATCTTTTTGGGCACCTCCAGTGGATGTATCAACAGGAAAACTGCTCATTCCGTCAAAAACTTCCATCGGTGAACAATTAACCGCGCCTCCAGCGGTAAAGCTGTGGTTACAATACTAAGGGAATATGGTGACGCTCACCGTGCAGTTCTGACGTCATTTCTAGAGCTGCTAGAGGTTCGGATATTTTGGGCACCTCCATGGGATGTGATCAACAGGAAAACCTGCTCATTCCGCAAAACTTTCAGCGGGGAACAATTAACCGCGCCTCCGCGGTAGCGTGGTTACAATACTACGGGAATATGGTGACGCTCACCGTGAAGTTCTGACGTCATTTATAGAGCTGCTAGAGGTTCGGATTTTTGTGACACCCCAGTGGGATGTGATCAACAGGAAAACCTGCTCATTCCGGCAAAACTTCCATCGGTGAACAATTAACCGCGCCGTCCGCGGTAGCGTTGTTACAATACTACGGAATATTGTGACGCTCACCGTGCAGTTCTGACGTCATTTCTAGAGCTGCTAGGAGGTTCGATCTTTTTGGGCACCGGGGTGTGATCACAGGAACCTCCATTCCCAAACTCCATCTAACTTAACCGCGCCGAGCGGTTACAATACTACGGAATGTGAGCTCACCTCAGTTCTGACGTCATTTCAGAGCGCAGAGTTCGATCTTTTTGGGCCCCCATGATTATCAACAGAAAACCCTCATTCGCAAACTCCATCTGAAAATTACCGGCTCCCGACGTGTACAATACACGGAAATGTGACGCTCACCGTGCATTTCTGACGTCTTTCTAGAGCTCTAGAGTTCGACTTTTGGCACTCCATGGATGTCAACAGAACGCTCATCCGCAAACTCATCGGGAACAATTACCGCGCTCCACGTAGCTGTTACATCACGAATTGTGACGCTCCCGTGAGTCGACGTCTTCTAGCTAGGGTTCGGATTTTTTTGCACCATGGAGTTCACAGAAACCTGCTCTTCCGCAAACTTCATCGGACAATACCGCGCGTCCCGATTGGTTACAATCTACGGATATGTGACGCCACGGCATCTGACGCATTTTAGAGCGCTGAGGTTATTTTTTTGCACCCCATGGGATGTGATCACAGAAACCTCTCTTCCGAAACTTCATCGGACATAACGCCCTCCGCGGTACGTTTACATACTACGGATATTGAGCTCACCTGCATTCTGACTCATTCTAAGCTCTAGGAGGTTCGGATCTTTGGCCCCATGGATGTAACAGAAACCTCTCATTCGCAAAACTTCCATCTGAACATACCGCGCTCCCGAGCGTGGTTCAATACTACGGAATTGGGACGCTCACCTGCGTTCTGCTCTTTCTAGCTGCTAGGGTTCGATTTTTGGACTCATGGATATCACAGAAACTCTCTTCCGCAAAACTTCATCGAACAATAACGCGCTCCCGGTAGCTGTACAATACCGGAATAGTGCCCACTGCATTCTAGCTTTCAAGCGTAGGAGTTCGGATTTTGCACCATGGATTGTCACAGGAAACCCTCATTCCGCAACTCATCGGAACATACGCGCCTCCCGTACGTGTACAATACTACGAATATGTGGCCACCGTGAGTTCTGACGTCATTTCTAGAGCTGCTAGAGTTCGGTCTTTTTGGGCACCCCAGTGGATTGGACGAAAACTCTCTTCGGAAAACTCCATCTGAAAATACGCGCTCCGACGTGTTCAATACACGATATGTGACGCTCACTGCTCTGACGCATTCTGAGCTGCTAGGGTTGGATCTTTTTGGCACTCCTGGGTGTGTCACGGAACTGCTCATTCCGGCAAAACTTCATCGGAACATTAACCGCGCTCACGTAGCTTGTTACAATACTCGGAATATGTGACGCTCACCTGCATTCGACGTATTTCTAAGCTGCTAGAGTTCGGTTTTGGGCACCCGTGGGATGTGATCCGAAACCTGCTCATTCCCAAACTCCTCGTGAACATTAACTCGCCTCCGCGTGCGTTGTTACAATCTACGATTTTGACCTCACCGTCAGTTCTGACGTCATTTCTAGAGCTGCTAGGAGGTTCGGATCTTTTTGGGGCACCTCCAGTGGGATGTGATCAACAGGAAAACCTGCTCATTCCGGCAAAACTTCCATCCCTGAACAATTAACCGCGCGTCCACGGAGCGTGGTTACAATACTACGGAATATGGTGACGCTCACCATGCAGTTCTGACGTCATTTCTAGAGCTGCTAGGAGGTTCGGATCTTTTGGGCACCTCCAGTGGGATGTGATCAACAGGAAAACCTGCTCATTCCGGCAAAACTTCCATCCGGAACAATTAACCGCGCCTCCACGTTAGCTTGTTACAATACTACGGAATATGGTGACGCTCACCGTGCAGTTCTGACGTCATTTCTAGAGCTGCTAGGAGGTTCGGATCTTTTTGGGCACCTCCAGTGGGATGTGATCAACAGGAAAACCTGCTCATTCCGGCAAAACTTCCATCGTTGAACAATTAACCGCGACTCCGCGTTAGCGTGGTTACAATACTACGGAATATGGTGACGCTCACCGTGCAGTTCTGACGTCATTTCTAGAGCTGCTAGGAGGTTCGGATCTTTTTGGGCACCTCCAGTGGGATGTGATCAACAGGAAAACCTGCTCATTCCGACAAAACTTTCATCGGGGAACAATTAACCGGCCGTCCCACGGTAGCTTGGTTACAATACTACGGAATATGGTGACGCTCACCAGTGCAGTTCTGA
The DNA here is from genome assembly GCF_902652985.1 of Pecten maximus. Taxonomy (NCBI): domain Eukaryota; kingdom Metazoa; phylum Mollusca; class Bivalvia; order Pectinida; family Pectinidae; genus Pecten; species Pecten maximus. The sequence goes on from NW_022982112.1 coordinate 8,432, forward strand.
CGTCATTTCTAGAGCTGCTAGGAGGTTCGATCTTTTTGGGCACCTCCAGTGGGAATGTGATCAACAGGAAAACCTGCTCATTTCCGGCAAAACTTCCATCGGTGAACAATTAACCCGCGCCTCACGGTAGCGTGGTTACAATACTACGGGAATATGGTGACAGCTCACCGTGCAGTTCTGACGTCATTTCTAGAGCTGCTAGAGGGTTCGGATCTTTTTGGGGCACCTCCATTGGATGTGATCAACATGTCGGATCTTGGCACCTCCGGGTGTGATCACAGGACCTGTCATTCCGGCAAAACTTCCACGAAATACCGGCTCCCGGAGCTGTTACATACTACGAATTGGTACGCTCCCGTGATTCTCGTCATTTCTAGAGCGCAGAGTCGATTTTTTGGGCCCTCATGATGTGATCACGGAAACCTCTCATTCGGCAAACTCCATCGTTAACATAACCGCGACTCCCGTTACGGTTACATACTACGAATGTGACGCTCACCGTCAGTTCTGACGTCATTTCGGCCTAGATCGGATCTTTTGGCCCCGTGGATGTGATCACAGGAACTGCTCATCGCAAACTTCATCGGGAAAATAACCGCGCGTCACGGTACTTTTTCAAACACGAAGGTGCGCCGTGCATTTCTGACGTCTTTCTAGAGCGTAGGTCATTTTTTGGCACCACAGTGGGGTGTCACAGAAACCTCTCATTCCGGCAAAACTTCATCGGGACATACCCGCCCCGGTAGCTCGTGGTTACAATACTACGGAAATATGGTGACGCTCACCGTGCAGTTCTGACGTCATTTCTAGAGCTGCTAGGAGGTTCGTATCTTTTTGGGCACCTCCAGTGGGATGTGATCAACAGGAAAACCTGCTCATATCCGAGCAAAACTTTCATCGGGGAACAATTAACCGCGCCGTCCCGTAGCGTGGTTACAATACTACGGAATATGGTGACGCTCACCGTGCAGTTCTGACGTCATTTCTAGAGCTGCTAGGAGGTTCGGATCTTTTTGGGCACCTCCAGTGGGATGTGATCAACAGGAAAACCTGCTCATTCCGGCAAAACTTCCATCGGGAACAATTAACCGCGCCTCCCGCGTAGCGTGGGTTACAATACTACGGAATATGGTGACGCTCACCGTGCAGTTCTGACGTCATTTCTAGAGCTTGCTAGGAGGTTCGGATCTTTTGGGCACCTCCAGTGGGATTGATCAACAGGAAAACCTGCTCATTCCGGCAAAACTTCCATCGGTGAACAATTAACCGCGCCTCCACGGTAGCGTGGTTACAATACTACGGAATATGGTGACGCTCACCGTGCAGTTCTGACGTCATTTCTAGAGCTGCTAGGAGGTTCGGATCTTTTTGGGCACCTCCAGTGGGATGTGATCAACAGGAAAACCTGCTCATTCCGGCAAAACTTCCATCGTTGAACAATTAACCGCGCCTCCGCGGTAGCGTGGTTACAATACTACGGAATATGGTGACGCTCACCGTGCAGTTCTGACGTCATTTCTAGAGCTGCTAGGAGGTTCGGATCTTTTTGGGCACCTCCAGTGGGATGTGATCAACAGGAAAACCTGCTCATTCCGGCAAAACTTCCATCCGTGAACAATTAACCGCGCGTCCACGTAGCGTGGTTACAATACTACGGAATATGGTGACGCTCACCGTGCAGTTCTGACGTCATTTCTAGAGCTGCTAGGAGGTTCGGATCTTTTTGGGCACCTCCAGTGGGATGTGATCAACAGGAAAACCTGCTCATTCCGGCAAAACTTCCATCGGGGAACAATTAACCGCGCCTCCGCGGTAGCGTGGTTACAATACTACGGAATATGGTGACGCTCACCGTGCAGTTCTGACGTCATTCTAGAGCTGCTAGGAGGTTCGGATCTTTTTGGGCACCTCCAGTGGGATGTGATCAACAGGAAAACCTGCTCATTCCGGCAAAACTTCCATCGGGGAACAATTAACCGCGCGTCCACGGTAGCGTGGTTACAATACTACGGAATATGGTGACGCTCACCGTGCAGTTCTGACGTCATTTCTAGAGCTGCTAGGAGGTTCGGATCTTTTTGGGCACCTCCAGTGGGATGTGATCAACAGGAAAACCTGCTCATATCCGGCAAAACTTCCATCGGTGAACAATTAACCGCGCCTCCGCGGTTAGCGTTGTTACAATACTACGGAATATGGTGACGCTCACCGTGCAGTTCTGACGTCATTTCTAGAGCTGCTAGGAGGTTCGGATCTTTTTGGGCACCTCCAGTGGGATGTGATCAACAGGAAAACCTGCTCATTCCGGCAAAACTTCCATCGGTGAACAATTAACCGCGCCTCCGCGGTAGCGTGGTTACAATACTACGGAATATGGTGACGCTCACCGTGCAGTTCTGACGTCATTTCTAGAGCTGCTAGGAGGTTCGGATCTTTTTGGGCACCTCCATGGGATGTGATCAACAGGAAAACCTGCTCATTCCGCAAAACGTCATCGGTGAACAATTAACCACGCCTCCGCGGTAGCGTGGTTACAATACTACGGAATATGGTGACGCTCACCGTGCAGTTCTGACGTCATTTCTAGAGCTGCTAGGAGGTTCGGATCTTTTTGGGCACCTCCAGTGGGATGTGATCAACAGGAAAACCTGCTCATTCCGGCAAAACTTCCATCGGTGAACAATTAACCGCGCGTCCACGGTAGCTTGGTTACAATACTACGGAATATGGTGACGCTCACCGTGCAGTTCTGACGTCATTTCTAGAGCTGCTAGGAGGTTCGGATCTTTTTGGGCACCTCCAGTGGGATGTGATCAACAGGAAAACCTGCTCATTCCGGCAAAACTTCCATCGGTGAACAATTAACCGCGCGTCCGCGGTAGCGTGGTTACAATACTACGGAATATGGTGACGCTCACCGTGCAGTTCTGACGTCATTTCTAGAGCTGCTAGGAGGTTCGGATCTTTTGGGCACCTCCAGTGGGATGTGATCAACAGGAAAACCTGCTCATTCCGGCAAACTTCCATCCCGGTGAACAATTAACCGCGCGTCCGCGGTAGCGTGGTTACAATACTACGGAATATGGTGACGCTCACCGTGCAGTTCTGACGTCATTTCTAGAGCTGCTAGGAGGTTCGGATCTTTTTGGCACCTCCAGTGGGATGTGATCAACAGGAAAACCTGCTCATTCCGGCAAAACTTCCATCGGTGAACAATTAACCGCGCCTCCGCGGTAGCTTGGTTACAATACTACGGAATATGGTGACGCTCACCGTGCAGTTCTGACGTCATTTCTAGAAGCTGCTAGGAGGTTCGGATCTTTTTGGGCACCTCCAGTGGGATGTGATCAACAGGAAAACCTGCTCATTTCCGGCAAACTTCCATCGGTGAACAATTAACCGCGCCTCCGCGCGGTAGCGTGGTTACAATACTACGGAATATTGTGACGCTCACCGTGCAGTTCTGACGTCATTTCTAGAGCTGCTAGGAGGTTCGGATCTTTTTGGGCACCTCCAGTGGGATGTGATCAACAGGAAAACCTGCTCATTCCGGCAAAACTTCCATCGCTGAACAATTAACCGCGCGTCCACGGAAGCGTGGTTACAATACTACGGAATATGGTGACGCTCACCATGCAGTTCTGACGTCATTTCTAGAGCTGCTAGGAGGTTCGGATCTTTTTGGGCACCTCCAGTGGGATGTGATCAACAGGAAAACCTGCTCATTCCGGCAAAACTTCCATCCGGGAACAATTAACCGCGCCTCCACGTTAGCTTTGTTACAATACTACGGAATATGGTGACGCTCACCGTGCAGTTCTGACGTCATTTCTAGAGCTGCTAGGAGGTTCGGATCTTTTTGGGCACCTCCAGTGGGATGTGATCAACAGGAAAACCTGCTCATTCCGGCAAAACTTCCATCGTTGAACAATTAACCGCGACTCCGCGTTAGCGTGGTTACAATACTACGGAATATGGTGACGCTCACCGTGCATTTCTGACGTCATTTCTAGAGCTGCTAGGAGGTTCGGATCTTTTTGGGCACCTCCAATGGGATGTATCAGGAACCTGCTCATTCCGCAACTCATCGGGACATTACCGCCCCGGGTAGCGTGTTACATACACGAATATGTGACGCTCCCGTGCGTTCTACTCTTTCTAGAGTGCTGAGTTCGGATCTTTTGGCACCAGGTGGATCAACAGGAAACTCTCATCCGGAACTTCCTCTGACAATTAACCGCGCGTCCACTACTGGTTAATTCGATATGTACGCTCACTGCTTCTACGTCATTCGACTCTAGGAGGTTCGTCTTTTTGGGCACCCCATGGGTTGATCAACAGAAACTGCCATTCCGGCAAATCCATCTGACAATTACCGCTCCCGTACTTGTTCATCTAGAATTGTGCGCTCACCTGCTCTGACTCATTTCAAGCTGCTAGAGGTTCGGATCTTTTTGGCCCTCCAGTGGTTATCAAAACCGCCATCCGCAAAACTCCATCTAACAATAACCGCGTCCGGAGCGTGTTACAATCTCGGAATATGGTGACGCTCACCGTGCAGTTCTGACGTCATTTCTAGAGCTGCTAGGAGGTTCGGATCTTTTTGGGCACCTCCAATGGGATGTGATCAACAGGAAAACCTGCTCATTCCGACAAAACTTCCATCGGGGAACAATTAACCGCGCCTCCGCGGTAGCGTGGTTACAATACTACGGAATATGGTGACGCTCACCGTGCAGTTCTGACGTCATTTCTAGAGCTGCTAGGAGGTTCGGATCTTTTTGGGCACCTCCAGTGGGATGTGATCAACAGGAAAACCTGCTCATTCCGGCAAAACTTCCATCGGTGAACAATTAACCGGCCGTCCACGGTAGCGTGGTTACAATACTACGGAATATGGTGACGCTCACCGTGCAGTTCTGACGTCATTTCTAGAGCTGCTAGGAGGTTCGGATCTTTTTGGGCACCTCCAGTGGGATGTGATCAACAGGAAAACCTGCTCATTCCGGCAAAACTTCCATCGTTGAACAATTAACCGCGCCTCCGCGGTAGCGTTGGTTACAATACTACGGAATATGGTGACGCTCACCGTGCAGTTCTGACGTCATTTCTAGAGCTGCTAGGAGGTTCGGATCTTTTTGGGCACCTCCAATGGGATGTGATCAACAGGAAAACCTGCTCATTCCGGCAAAACTTCCATCGGTGAACAATTAACCGGCCGTCCGCGGTAGCGTGGTTACAATACTACGGAATATGGTGACGCTCACCGTGCAGTTCTGACGTCATTTCTAGAGCTGCTAGGAGGTTCGGATCTTTTTGGGCACCTCCAGTGGGATGTGATCAACAGGAAAACCTGCTCATTCCGACAAAACTTTCATCGGGGAACAATTAACCGCGCCTCCACGGTAGCTTTGTTACAATACTACGGAATATGGTGACACTCACCGTGCAGTTCTGACGTCATTTCTAGAGCTGCTAGGAGGTTCGGATCTTTTTGGGCACCTCCAGTGGGATGTGATCAACAGGAAAACTTGCTCATTCCGACAAAACGTTCATCGGGGAACAATTAACCGCGCCTCCGCGGTAGCGTGGTTACAATACTACGGAATATGGTGACGCTCACCGTGCAGTTCTGACGTCATTTCTAGAGCTGCTAGGAGGTTCGGATCTTTTTGGGCACCTCCAGTGGGATGTGATCAACAGGAAAACCTGCTCATTCCGGCAAAACTGTCATCGGGGAACAATTAACCGCGCGTCCACGGTAGCTTGGTTACAATACTACGGAATATGGTGACGCTCACCGTGCAGTTCTGACGTCATTTCTAGAGCTGCTAGGAGGTTCGGATTTTTTTGGACACCACCAGTGGGATGTGATCAACAGGAAAACCTGCTCATTCCGGCAAAACTTCCATCGGTGAACAATTAACTGCGCCTCCGCGGTAGCGTTGTTACAATACTACGGAATATTGTGACGCTCACCGTGCAGTTCTGACGTCATTTCTAGAGCTGCTAGGAGGTTCGGATCTTTTTGGGCACCTCCAGTGGGATGTGATCAACAGGAAAACCTGCTCATTCCGGCAAAACTTCCATCCCTGAACAATTAACCGCGCGTCCACGGAAGCGTGGTTACAATACTACGGAATATGGTGACGCTCACCATGCAGTTCTGACGTCATTTCTAGAGCTGCTAGGAGGTTCGGATCTTTTTGGGCACCTCCAGTGGGATGTGATCAACAGGAAAACCTGCTCATTCCGGCAAAACTTCCATCCGGGAACAATTAACCGCGCCTCCACGTTAGCTTTGTTACAATACTACGGAATATGGTGACGCTCACCGTGCAGTTCTGACGTCATTTCTAGAGCTGCTAGGAGGTTCGGATCTTTTTGGGCACCTCCAGTGGGATGTGATCAACAGGAAAACCTGCTCATTCCGGCAAAACTTCCATCGTTGAACAATTAACCGCGACTCCGCGTTAGCGTGGTTACAATACTACGGAATATGGTGACGCTCACCGTGCAGTTCTGACGTCATTTCTAGAGCTGCTAGGAGGTTCGGATCTTTTTGGGCACCTCCAATGGGATGTGATCAAGAGGAAAACCTGCTCATTCCGGCAAAACTTCCATCGGTGAACAATTAACTGCGCCTCCGCGGTAGCGTTGTTACAATACTACGGAATATTGTGACGCTCACCGTGCAGTTCTGACGTCATTTCTAGAGCTGCTAGGAGGTTCGGATCTTTTTGGGCACCTCCAGTGGGATGTGATCAACAGGAAAACCTGCTCATTCCGGCAAAACTTCCATCCCTGAACAATTAACCGCGCGTCCACGGAAGCGTGGTTACAATACTACGGAATATGGTGACGCTCACCATGCAGTTCTGACGTCATTTCTAGAGCTGCTAGGAGGTTCGGATCTTTTTGGGCACCTCCAGTGGGATGTGATCAACAGGAAAACCTGCTCATTCCGGCAAAACTTCCATCCGGGAACAATTAACCGCGCCTCCACGTTAGCTTTGTTACAATACTACGGAATATGGTGACGCTCACCGTGCAGTTCTGACGTCATTTCTAGAGCTGCTAGGAGGTTCGGATCTTTTTGGGCACCTCCAGTGGGATGTGATCAACAGGAAAACCTGCTCATTCCGGCAAAACTTCCATCGTTGAACAATTAACCGCGACTCCGCGTTAGCGTGGTTACAATACTACGGAATATGGTGACGCTCACCGTGCATTTCTGACGTCATTTCTAGAGCTGCTAGGAGGTTCGGATCTTTTTGGGCACCTCCAATGGGATGTGATCAACAGGAAAACCTGCTCATTCCGACAAAACTTTCATCGGGGAACAATTAACCGCGCCTCCGCGGTAGCGTGGTTACAATACTACGGAATATGGTGACGCTCACCGTGCAGTTCTGACGTCATTTCTAGAGCTGCTAGGAGGTTCGGATCTTTTTGGGCACCGCCAGTGGGATGTGATCAACAGGAAACCTGCTCATTCCGGCAAAACTTCCATCGGTGAACAATTAACCGCGCGTCCAGCGGTAGCGTTGGTTACAATACTACGGAATATGGTGACGCTCACCGTGCAGTTCTGACGTCATTTCTAGAGCTGCTAGGAGGTTCGGATCTTTCTTGGGCACCTCCAGTGGGATGTGATCAACAGGAAAACCTGCTCATTCCGGCAAAACTTCCATCGGTGAACAATTAACCGCGCCTCCGCGGTAGCGTTGTTACAATACTACGGAATATGGTGACGCTCACCGTGCAGTTCTGACGTCATTTCTAGAGCTGCTAGGAGGTTCGGATCTTTTTGGGCACCTCCAGTGGGATGTGATCAACAGGAAAACCTGCTCATTCCGGCAAAACTTCCATCCGTGAACAATTAACCGCGCGTCCACGGTAAGCGTGGTTACAATACTACGGAATATGGTGACGCTCACCGTGCAGTTCTGACGTCATTTCTAGAGCTGCTAGGAGGTTCGGATCTTTTTGGGCACCTCCAGTGGGATGTGATCAACAGGAAAACCTGCTCATTCCGGCAAAACTTCCATCCGGGAACAATTAACCGCGCCTCCACGGTAGCTTGGTTACAATACTACGGAATATGGTGACGCTCACCGTGCAGTTCTGACGTCATTTCTAGAGCTGCTAGGAGGTTCGGATCTTTTTGGGCACCTCCAGTGGGATGTGATCAACAGGAAAACCTGCTCATTCCGGCAAAACTTCCATCGGTGAACAATTAACCGCGACTCCAGCGTTAGCTGTGGTTACAATACTACGGAATATGGTGACGCTCACCGTGCAGTTCTGACGTCATTTCTAGAGCTGCTAGGAGGTTCGGATCTTTTTGGGCACCTCCAATGGGATGTGATCAACAGGAAAACCTGCTCATTCCGACAAAACTTTCATCGGGGAACAATTAACCGCGCCTCCGCGGTAGCGTGGTTACAATACTACGGAATATGGTGACGCTCACCGTGCAGTTCTGACGTCATTTCTAGAGCTGCTAGGAGGTTCGGATCTTTTTGGGCACCGCCAGTGGGATGTGTTGAACAGGAAAACCTGCTCATTTCGGCAAAACTTCCATCGGTGAACAATTAACCGCGCCTCCGCGGTAGCGTGGTTACAATACTACGGAATATGGTGACGCTCACCGTGCAGTTCTGACGTCATTTCTAGAGCTGCTAGGAGGTTCGGATATTTTCGGGCACCTCCAGTGGGATGTGATCAACAGGAAAACCTGCTCATTCCGGCTAAACTTCCATCGGTGAACAATTAACCGCGCGTCCGCGGTAGCGTGGTTACAATACTGCGGAATATGGTGACGCACACTGTGCAGTTCTGACGTCATTTCTAGAGCTGCTAGGAGGTTCGGATCATTTCGGGCACCTCCAATGGGATGTGATCAACAGGAAAACCTGCTCATTCCGACAAAACCTTCATCGGGGAACAATTAACCGCGCCTCCGCGGTAGCGTGGTTACAATACTACGGAATATGGTGACGCTCACCGTGCAGTTCTGACGTCATTTCTAGAGCTGCTAGGAGGTTCGGATCTTTTTGGGCACCTCCAGTGGGATGTGATCAACAGGAAAACCTGCTCATTCCGGCAAAACTTCCATCGGTGAACAATTAACCGCGCCTCCGCGGTAGCGTGGTTACAATACTACGGAATATGGTGACGCTCACCGTGCAGTTCTGACGTCATTTCTAGAGCTGCTAGGAGGTTCGGATCTTTTTGGGCACCTCCAGTGGGATGTGATCAACAGGGAAAACCTGCTCATTACGGCAAAACTGTCCATCGGGGAACAATTAACCGCGCGTCCACGGTAGCTTGGTTACAATACTACGGAATATGGTGACGCTCACCGTGCAGTTCTGACGTCATTTCTAGAGCTGCTAGGAGGTTCGGATCTTTTTGGGCACCTCCAGTGGGATGTGATCAACAGGAAAACCTGCTCATTCCGGCAAAACTTCCATCGGTGAACAATTAACTGCGCCTCCGCGGTAGCGTTGTTACAATACTACGGAATATTGTGACGCTCACCGTGCAGTTCTGACGTCATTTCTAGAGCTGCTAGGAGGTTCGGATCTTTTTGGGCACCTCCAGTGGGATGTGATCAACAGGAAAACCTGCTCATTCCGCAAAACTTCCATCCCTGAACAATTAACCGCGCGTCCACGGAAGCGTGGTTACAATACTACGGAATATGGTGACGCTCACCGTGCAGTTCTGACGTCATTTCTAGAGCTGCTAGGAGGTTCGGATCTTTTTGGGCACCACCAGTGGGATGTGATCAACAGGAAAACCTGCTCATTCCGGCAAAACTTCCATCGGTGAACAATTAACCGCGCCTCCGCGTTAGCGTTGTTACAATACTACGGAATATGGTGACGCTCACCGTGCAGTTCTGACGTCATTTCTAGAGCTGCTAGGAGGTTCGGATCTTTTTGGGCACCTCCAGTGGGATGTGATCAACAGGAAAACCTGCTCATTCCGGCAAAACTTCCATCCGTGAACAATTAACCGCGCGTCCACGGAAGCGTGGTTACAATACTACGGAATATGGTGACGCTCACCGTGCAGTTCTGACGTCATTTCTAGAGCTGCTAGGAGGTTCGGATCTTTTTGGGCACCTCCAGTGGGATGTGATCAACAGGAAAACCTGCTCATTCCGGCAAAACTTCCATCCGGGAAAAAAAAAAAAAAAAAAAAAAAAAAAAAAAAAAAAAAAAAAAAAAAAAAAAAAAAAAAAAAAAAAAAAAAAAAAAAGGGGGGGGGGGGGGGGGGGGGGGGGGGGGGGGGGGGGGGGGGGGGGGGGGGGGGGGGGGGGGGGGGGGGGGGGGGGGGGGGGGTGGTTAAAAACAGGAAAAGGGCCCCAATTCGCGGGGCCCAGAACGTAGGGGGTTGGATTTTTTTCAAAATGGGGTTGGGATAAAAGGGGGCTGCTCATTTGGAAAATTCCCGGGAAAAAATTTGGCCCCCCCCGTTTTTTTTTTAAAAAAAAAAACGGAAAACTCCCCGGCATTTGGGCTTTTTGGTGGCAATAAAATTTTTGGGCCCCGTGGGTTGATAAACAGGAAAATCTCTTTTGGCAAAAATTTTATTTAAAAAACCGCATCCGGAAAGGGGGAAATTATACGGTTGGGAGTGTCATTCTACGTTTTTTGCCAGGGGTTTTTGGCTTTTTGGGGCCAAAAGGGGTTTTTGGAAAAAAGTTTTTCGGAAAATTCACCGGAAAATTAAAAAAACCCCCCCCCTAGGGTTTTTTTTCAAAAAATTTGGGGTACCCCTTTTCGTTTACGTTTTTTTAGGTGGGAGGTTCGGACTTTTTGGGCACCTCCCGTGGGTGGATTCAACGGAAAAAACCTTCTTTCCGGGGAAAAAAAACCCCCTTTGGGAAAAATAACCCCCCAGGGGGGTTCTATCGGAATTGGGACCTTAAGGGAGTCTGGGGTTTTTAGGGGAGGACGGAAATTTTTTGGGAAACCTTTTCCGGGGGGAACAAAACCGCAAACCCAAAAAAATTTCCCCTCCGGGGGAAAAAACCCCCCCCCGGAGTTTTTACAAATCGGAATTGGGGACCCAGGATTTTGGAAATTTTTTAAACCAAGGGTTTTTGGATTTTTTTTGGGACCCCCGGGGGGTTTTGCAACAGGAAAAATTTCCTTCCCGGAAAAAATTTACGTTTCAATTAAGGTTTGGTTTTTGGGGAAAAACGGAAAAGGGGATAGGGACGGGCATTTCAAAAAATTTATTTTTGGGCCCCCAAAAGGGGTGTTTAAAGGAAAAGTATTCCGGGAAAAATTCCCGGCTTAAGCGCCCCAGGGGTTGGTTTTTCAAACAGGAAAAGGGGACGACCTGCCTTTGGGGTTCATTTTAATTTGGGTGGGGTTGGTTTTTTTCCAGGGGTGGAAAAATTTATTAAAAGGGAAAACCCCCCCCAAAAAAACCCCCCCAAAAAAAAAAATTTCCTCCGGGGTTGGGAAAAACCCCCCCGGGAAAAGGGGGGGGTTTTTTACAAAAAGGGGGGTTTGGGACCCCCGGATTGGGGGAAAAATTTAAGGGG
>NW_022982113.1:0-5637 GCF_902652985.1 Pecten maximus
TTTAAAACCTGCCTCACTATTCCTCACTTTCAAACATGTTCGCCCCGAAAACACATTAACCCAGGTTTTATCCCCAAAGAAGCCTCTCATTTCCCTATAGCTTGCACTTGGGTGGTCAACCGATGTAACAGAAAAGCAAATGGTGTGCCTCCACCAGGATCGAGTCCGCAACCCGCAGCTTTACTTGACAGCCGCTTTACAGACTGAGCTAAAGGAAGCTAGTCTAAGGCAATCGTATCACTATATAAACTAGTTACATTAAACTTGTGACGTATATCTATATTTTATTTTATGCATGTCTTGGGTTTTGTTTTTTATTAAAGCATGGACATATATTAGTATGTATATCTAAGTCCGTGGTTGAAGTAACAAGAAACAAAATCACTCGCTTATACTATTATTTGAGATATATTATAAAACATCCAGGTTTTTAATCTGAAGTGAGTGATTATTGGACAAATTATGAAATTTTAATTAATACAAGTTTTGATGAAATCTTAACTACTGCAGTAAACAGTCTATACCCACTTTGAAATACAGAAGTGCATTCATTTCCCGTAAAATATCACATATTCACAGAAATCTGAACGACGAAAAATTCTTAAAATATATGGGCTTAGAAAGTGCAGGAATCAGTAGCTAATCTTTGACGTTGAATTCTTATGACGACACGCTCGACGACAATACAGCACCATTCAGAATGGGGTGTTCAACTCAGTAATATTTCAGGGTTTTCGGTTATAACCTGGAAAGTTGTGCTTACAATTCCATGCTTTTATCTAATAATAAAACAATTAAAAACTGTTCAATTTAAAGCACATATGCAACAAATAACCTCTTATTCTACTCTTGCTCTATTTTGATCAGCACAGAAACTGGGAGAGTTCCGATTTAGGTAACCAACAAAATATCTCAAGCCAATCAAATTCGCAAAATATATTTACCCTCGTCGGTCCACACGCACAATAAAATTGTAACTTTTAAATGAATCATAGCCTTTGACCTTGGTTGTGTGGATATTGCAAGAATTAATTATTTTGAATAACTTCCGTTATTTTTTTTTGACGAGAGAGAAATCATTCAGAATCTTGGTCGTGCATGTTCGAGATTTCACAAACATGGCTTCCTCTACTGGAGGTGCGAGACTTTTCCTCTTCGCGACACCATTTCAATTTTTGAAGGGGTATATTAATTGATTGGAAATATGCTTATACACATGTTGCTTAAAGAGACCTTCGTGTCGTGAGAAGCTCGCTCTTATAAATATATATTACTATATACGTATTTCTGGCTATTTTTTCGGCATACCGTATACTCTTCTTTTGGGCCCGATTGACGCGATATGTGGCGTTACGGTCAAGATGAAGTACGTGATGGTTACTGCATTGTGGCGTACATGGCAAATGCAGAATAGCATTAAAACAAACAAATTTTAAGATTGTCATGCAACTGAATACTTGGTATTTTCAAATAACCATTAATAAATGTATATGCCCGGAATTAAATGTAATGTCCCTGATTATCACCAATAATGAGCAATTGAAATACATGTAAGTTTTGTTATTCCCTGCTGTAAAGTATTATGTCGTTAATTTATTTCGCCAGCTTTTACATTATAACACCAGTATTTAAACTATGCCCGTTTATCTGTTTAAAGATATTTCTTGTTTACTAGAAGACTTGACATGCCCTGTGCATATCTTTATGTTTTCTGGTCTAAATGCCTGACACCAACGCGTCGACTTCTGACAGATATGCTTAGATGTCATGATGTTCAGTCCGAGCTCATATTCTGAAATAGAAAATCTTAGATTAAAGAATCAGTTCTTTTGATTAACTGAACATCGAAGAAGTGAAACTACATTTATATGTATGTAGGAGCAGGCGAGGTCCATATGGCCTTTTTTTTTATTTCTTTTTAGCTCCCTGCCCGAAGGGCAAGTGAGCTTCTGCCGTGGCATCAAGGCACGGGGTCAAATATGCTACACAATTTTAAATATTTCTTCTAAATACCAAAAGACCCATGGAGTTGATATTGGGTCTGTAGCATGCTGGGGAATTAAGGCTACCAAGTTTTGTTGTTCAAATGGATGACCTGACCTTCATCAAGGTCACAGGAGTCCCAAAAAAAGGCTACACATATTTTAAACACTTCTTCTCATACCAAGAGTCACAGAGACCTTAATATTTGGCTGTAGCATGCTGGGGTGAAAGGGCTCTCAAGTTTATTCAATGAATGACCTTGTACCTTCATATTCAGGTCACAGTGGTCAAAAAGTCTAAAATCTTTAACAACTTCTCATACCCAAGAGACCAGAGACCTAATATTTTGGCCTGTATATGCTGGGGTGAAGGGCTCCCGAAGTTTGTTCCAAACTTACCGGGGTTGACTTCATTCAGTCACATAGTTACTGGCGAGACTCATCTGAATTGGCTAAATTTTTAAACAACTTCGAATAACCAAGAGCTGCCATGCCGTGGTATTGGTGTCGGTGTAGCATGTGGGGGTGAAGGGCTACCATGGGTTGTTCCAATGGATGAACCTTGACCTTCATATCCAGGTCCTTGTCCAAATATGCTAAAATCTTGAAAACGACGTCTTCTTTGATAACGAAAAGGCCATACCTTGATATTGGCCCGTAGGATGCAGGGATAAGTCTAAGACCGAAGTGGTTCAATGGATTATACCTTGACCTTCATTCAAGGTCACCAAGTCAAATATGCGAAACTTTGAACTACTACTCTTCTTGATAACGAAAAGGCCCAGAGACCCAATATTAGTCGTAGCTGCTGGGATTAAATGCCTACCAAGTTTGTTCAATAGATGACCTTGACCTGTGTTTCTAGTCACCGGTGTCAATATGCTATGTATCAAAACTCAGTGTGACCGTTAAGACCATGGGCCTCTTTTTTTCAATTCCTCGAAAAACACATGTCATTTTTCAACTAAATACTTCTGAAATATTTGACATGAATATAATATGATTTATTTCTGTCTAACAGATAATGAAGAGGACTGTTCTAAAGACCTGTTAGGTTACATTGAATTTTGCAGAAATGGCCCGGGCACGCCTGATTTCAATGTCAAATAGTGAAGATAATTAACATGATGTCGCAAACATTGCCAACTATTTTTGGTTTAAAAGAACCCGGAAGTCGTGTACCAATTCCCGTAAAAAGTGAACATGGCCTTAAAATTGGCTTTACAAAGTTAAGGTAAGTTTTGGGGTTAAGATTGTGGTATCTTTTATAGCATATTTTTTTTTGTTGCTAAATGCATCTATACTGTTTTTGCAGTAATATCACTCTAAGAAAATTATAACTTTTAAGTAAAAAAAGTTAAATGTGCGTATTTTGACTAAAATGGAACCCTGTCCACTACCACCATGTATGGGTGATAATGACAATTGTCCTAGAATGACCCTGGGACCTTTTGAATTTTTTAAACATATTTTCCATGGGGTTGTCCCATATAGTACTACAAAAAATCAACCAATAATTTATTAAAATTTGGCTCATGGGCAAAAAAATCAATGTACCCAGGTAAACCCGTAACAGGGTCCCCTTATGATAGAGGGGGAAAAAGTACATGTATAAAACCTTTCATAGGTAATTAAATAATTTTTCCCTATGCTTTAGATGTGAAACCCACCAGTTTAGTGAAAAAAAAACCCTCCAAAAACAAAAATTCCTTGGATTGAAAAAAGATGCAAAAGATGCTGAAAATTTAACTGAAGAAAACATTTCCCCAACCCCGGGAACAACGTCATCCTACTGTTAATTCGGCATGGTCAATACAAAACAATGGAAAAAGAGGTCAAATCAGCGATACCTCCACAGGGGGAATTAGGTTTAGGTTGTTGTTTCAAATTCCAGACAGTGTTTACCTGCCTATATACTAGGGTCGGCTCACCCCCGGGATACATTCCCAAACTATGTATCAAAAACCCCATTTTATGACTCAAAATTTTTCTGTCTTCAATTATATACAAGTCTGGGGGGATTTGATTATCTTTAGTCATGAATACATTTAGATGCACTGTGATATTATTTTATGGTATCTATTTTGAAATTTACAAAAATTGACAAAAAAGTGCAAATTTTGTTTCAATTTGCTTTCAAGGGAATAACTTGAACTTGTACGTGGACCCGCGATAATCCGGACCGCCGATTAGTCCTGAAAAACTCAAAAAGTCCGGACGGAAATTGCACGGGAACGGATTTTCCGTTTAATTTATTAGGTAAAAAAATATATATTATTTTGTTTTTGTTAATTTTTTTCCAGGGCCGGGAGGGGAAGCAGGGGCAAATATACAGGGGGAAACGTTCTCAAAGACCTGGGTCTATTTCCTTTTACCGTCCTCATATTTATCAACCATGACAAAGGGCGAAGGAGGGGGCTGTGATTTATACAAAGTTCTTCCCTGATTGTTCCACTTTAAAGAAAAACAGAAATTTCCGTGAAGGGGCAAACCCATACCCCCAGAACCTCCAATGGGCACTGGCAAACCAGAAAAGGAGGTAAAACTAGATGTTTCCTTTTTTAGTTTCTTTTTGACCCGAAGGGTCAGGTTTTGACCTTTATGGGTCATCATGGGCTTCGCCGCCTCTTCCCCGTGCCGCTGTGCTTTAAACTTTTCACATTTTCAAACTTTAAGTTCCATTAGGGGGGATTGAGCGACACTTTTCCCCTGGAATGATTCCTGAGATGGTCCTGAACCAAGTGTTGTTTTTTTTTTCCAGGTTCGATTTGAAAATCCCAAAAATGGCAGGCCATCTTAAAAAAAACACACTTAATTTCTTTCTCCTATTCCACTGGTTTGCTATTGAGGCTTTGGAAAAACGGTGTTGTTTTATTTTTTAGCCTTGTAAAAAAAAATTTGCCTTGACATTGCAGTTACAAACACCATTTTGTAACATGATTTGCGCAATCCATGATTTTCCTTAACAACACCCTATTTTCCCAAAACTTCTTCCAACAAGCTCCCCCAAAAATGATTCAGCTCTAGTTAACCTGAAAAAGATCCCAGGGTGGTCATAGTGTTTTGTTATTTTTTGCCCCAGTTTCGAAGTCCAAGATGGCTGCCATGGGCCAACAGTGCCCACCATAAATTGCTACTTAGTATGTAATGCTAACCCAATAGTACAAAGAGTCTTTAAAAGTCAGATGACAGTTTCAGGGCCCATGGGGCCTCTTGTCTCACTGATCCCCTGATTTGTGGCCAGCCTTAGCCTTAATTCTTGGTTGGATTCATTTTATTTTTGGGGTATTTTTTTCTAAGAAATGTTTATAAAGGGACTTTACTTGATGCTCGATATTTTAACATTTTACAAAATTCAAGAGATTTTCCTTGAAAAATCTGGGACCAAAAACTAATTTTTTAGGGTTGGGAAATTTTTTTCCTGAAGGGGGTCTATGAAAGCCTGGGAAAAAGGGCCCCAAATTTCAAACAATACATATCTCTGGGGGGTTTTTTTTTCAGCAGTTTTCCAAGCGACTTGAATCCTTTTTTTTTTCAACGGAAGCAGATGCCTCTAAAAAAGCCCTGGTTTTTTTCACAATGTTTTTAACAATTTTTCAAATTTTCCGGTGGGCGGAATTTTGGTTTTTTTTTTAAAATTTGGGGGGGGGAAAAA
>NW_022982114.1:0-5807 GCF_902652985.1 Pecten maximus
AACAACGGGTTCGTTCCCGCACTATACTTCCCCCACAAGCGTCCCTTTCCCATAAATTAATGCACCACAAGCGTGCGGCCTAAATTTTTTATTCATCCCCCTCCCCCACCACCAAACTGTTCTGTTATCGTAATATTACTCCAACCACAAGCTGTGCCGTTACGTAATATTACTTCCCCCACAAGCTGTGCTGTTACCCTTAATATTACTTCACCCACAAGCTTTGCCTTTACCTATAATATCACTCCACCCAAAGCTGTGCTGTTACTATAATATTACCCCCCCCCCCCCCCCCCCCCCCCCCCCCCCCCCAGCAAAAAAAAATCTGTTTCGTTACCGTAATATTACTCCACCCCCCCCCCCCCCCCCCCCCCCCGTAATATTACCCCGCCCACAAGCTCTGCCATTACCACTGTGCCGTTACTGAATATTATATTATCCCCCCACCCCACCACAAGCTGTTCCATCACCGTAATATTACTCCCACTCCAACAACAAGCTGTTCCATCACCGTAATATTACTCCCACTCCAACAACAAGCTGTTCCGTCAACGTAATATTACTCCCACTCCAACAACAAGCTGTTCCGTCAACGTAATATTACTCCCACTCCAACAACAAGCTGTATTGTTACCTTAACCATCCAGGATGACTGAACTCTATGGCAGTAAAACAGATGGAGTCTGGGCTGGGCTGGAGGTTCAGGGCGGCTGATCTGCTTCACAATCTCCTGTCAGTAACAAGATCATTACATTAAATCTAAACGTGTGATAGGTAATCATTCAAGCCCTATGGGTGCCTTATGACTCATGCAAGATAGCTAAATGTTCATAATCTCATTTTAGCCTGATGACTAAATATGAAATAAAAAATTTAACTCAATCTTCAGAAGTATGTTATAAACATGTTTCACTAAGCCGGAAAACTTACTTCAATCTGCATCATGGATCTCTCCACACGACGACTGCTGCGCTTTTGTAAGGTCGATCTCAAGACCAGACAGTGAACAGATGATGACCAGCATCTCACTTGGGCCAGTATACACTGTAACACAACAAGTACAATGTCAAGTATACAACACAAAATAACATGACAACAAATTTAAACCACCACAATGCATTCTATAAAATATACATATAACACCACAACTTATTAAAAAAACTTCAGATAAAATACCATACTAACCAACATGTTACATAAAATACACATTTAATACAAACTAGAATACCATACACACATCAAAGATTTGTATTCTTTATTCAAGTGATTCCATCTGATATCATTCTACCGTGATTTATATCAAAATACTTGATGAAGTTATCTTTGTGTTATATACGGGAATTTGGAAATATGTGGCATTTGTGTTCAACCATAAACAGCATCTGAAGTCTGCTGTAGATCACTTTGTACTCACATATATATAGGCCCCAAAGCTGTATATCATAGTGTACTTACAGATATATATAGGCCCTGAAGTTGTATCACATTGTACTCACAGATATATAGGCCCCAAAGCTGTATATCATATTGTACTTACAGATATATATAGGTCCCGAAGTTGTATCACATTGTACTCACAGATATATAGGCCCCAAAGCTGTATATCATATTGTACTTGCAGATATAGGTCCTGATCATGAAGTTGTATCACATTGTACTCACAGATATATAGGCCCCAAAGCTGTATATCATATTATAATCACACATATATAGGTCCCAAAGCTGTATCACACAGTACTTACAGATACATAGGCCTCTAATTCTTCTTCTGTCAACCTTTCAAAGCTAGCTCTACTTCGTCTGTAGTTCTCCCTGAAACAACAAATGATTTAATTTTTTTGATTCCTTGAGAATTTTTCAGTTCCAGACATCAGCTGCACAAAGTATTAAGTTTCAGTGATTCCTCTTTTATAGTACATTGTATATAAATACTGCTTGACTGGAAAGCTTACACTGGAAAGTATTTCAAATGATTGACCTTTAAACAAAATAATTTCCCTCATACATCAATACTACAAATCTGACCATGCTAACTGACATTTATTTAAAATGTATGTTCACTAGCACTTGAAAGGAATTTTACAGAAAAACTGATTCAGGAAGAAATAGGCCACAAAATTAAATTTTGAAGCTTTGTTTGACTTAACAAATAGGCCACAAAATAAATTTTACTGTAATGCTTTGATCGAGCTAAAAATAGGTCTGACACAAAATAAATTTTACTGTAAAGCTTTGATCGACTCAGCTAAAAATAGGTCTGACACAAAATAAATTTTACTGTAAAGCTTTGACTGACTCAACATATAGGCCATAAAATAAATACAAATAGAACACTTACATCAGCCCAATCACAACAGCCTGGTCTATTGCCGAAAGGTTGTCAGCAAATTGTTCGTCTTTTTCAAACTTTATGGCCTCGAGCACTGTATCATCACCTAGGACCAGGTCCTGTGGTGGAATAAACTGTTAATGCTTTCTACACCCAATATTACACAAAATGGATTAAAATTAACTATGCTTTAGGAATCTCAGTGACATTAAGTGTTTGTATTTGGAAAATAACTGGAAACAAGAATTATATATTATGTTTCAACTGCTCGGGTGTTATGGTCCAGACAAAAGGAAGTCTAGAGTTTCTACAGG
This sequence comes from Pecten maximus, assembly GCF_902652985.1. Lineage (NCBI taxonomy): Eukaryota > Metazoa > Mollusca > Bivalvia > Pectinida > Pectinidae > Pecten > Pecten maximus. Next base: position 2,644 of record NW_022982114.1, read on the forward strand.
GTTTTGGTGATTTTTTGTGAATGAAAATATGCCCCCTCCTCCTGATCCCCTACAAGACAATGGGTATTTTTCACTCAAGTGACCTTTGACCTGAAAATGAATGTTGCAATGACCCAGTCTAATAGAGTAGGTTTATAAACTTTATAAAGAACCAGTCCTCTCTGATGTCTTCGTTACTAATACTGAACATGTTTTAGTTTACCGAACATGTTTTAGTGTACTGAACATGTTTTAGTTTACTGAACATGTTTTAGTTTACTGAACATGTTTTAGTTTAATACAAATGTCTGCTTTCTTTCCAAGTTATCACAATGACCCAATGACAGAGCACTGCAAATAATCTGTGTGTGATAAAGGTATACAGTTTATTAACATATCTCCCATGGTTTTAAAATTATCACCTAGACAAAAAAATTATTGGAAAATATGCACTAATATAACCTTTGACCTCCAGGTCAAAGTGACCTAATGGCGGTGCACTGCACATTGGCTTTAGGTGATGCAAGTATGTATACTATGCATACTGCAAAATATCTTCAATGGTTTAGAAGTTAAGGCCTGGATAAAAATTGCACTTATTTGACCATTGACCCTAGGTCAAGTTCGCAATACTCCAGAACACTGCACTTCACCATTGGGTGATAACAGTAAACAACAACTTAAGATATTTTTAATGGTTTAAATGTTACTGCCCAGACAAGAAATTGTTGGATGACAAGACGAAATTTTGGTTAAGTTTAGATTAGTAATGTTGGTGATCATTTAAGGACAGTCTCCTCTGTGTGCAAGATTCATGTATGTGGAGAGTGTGTGTGTTTTAGGAGGCTGTGGTATGTTTGGGTTTATCTCCTTGTGATAGCACAGACTGATGCTGACTTTGTAATGCTACCTCACTAAAGCATGCTACATTTGAAGGGCAAGACTCTGTATGAAAGGGCAAATTAAAGTCGCTAGTCTTATATCTGATACTCGACCACCGAAAGATGCAAGTCTGTACAAAGTATAGTAAATATAAGCAAAGAACTGTTGAACTATGGTCCTGGCAAGAAACAAACATACAAGGGGCAATAACTCTGTAAAGAGGGAAGCACTAGATTTCTTCATTGGACACTTTGTCTTAATTTGCATGATGTGTACAATTTGATGAAATAGGGGACAACTCTTACATATACAAATTTGATTACATGTACATTTGTATACTTTTTGTAAAACAAAATATTGAAATGGAGTATTTATGCATATTGTAGCATCAAATCAATGTTGTGGTCATATGGATTCTATGACTCTTATAGTTCATCATTCCCGAACTTAGTCATTTCTAGACTGTTAGATTTGTTATCAAGTGCTTGCCAAATCATGTATTCACGAATATGTCTGAGGAGATAAGTTAGCGAAATAAAGTATTCACGAAATCTAAGTGATTTACAGTAATAGGTCAGTAACATGGGTAAGCCATGAACCTGTCCATGTCACAACTACCTACTGGTTGTGGATTGAGAGCTGTCAATAGTGAAACAATTAATAAAAACTTACTTTTGGCAAAGCCAGGTTCTCCTGAGAGCGTATCAAATCTCCTCCACATGGAGAAGCCTGTGATGTATCCTTCTGGACTTTCAGCACTAACTGAGCCTTAGCGTCCTCCTGGAATCTCGTCCTTTTGCCCATGGCACCTGTAAATAATTAATATGTAGTTTCAAATCTTCAAAGGGGACCACTTTATCCTTCTCATAATCCAAAATACCAGTTTAAACTGGAGTAGGCTAAGGAGAGCATTGTCATTCCAAAAATTGAGGTAAACTAAGAAAACTAAGAAAACTAAGAATGTCAATGAGCTAAGTGTGATGGCAATGTTATTTCACTCAATGAAGCAAAACAATATTGTATGTTTTCTTTGTGTGTTTTCCTTGTAATAATATACTGGCTGCTATTCGTGTGAATGAATCTTGTGTATGTTCAATTTTTTATATCTTAGAAAAATACATTTAAAGACCTCTTTTATACAAACTAATATCTGATCTGTTTAAATCTCAAACTGATGTTTTTTCTTAATTTGATATCTAAAATAATGAAACAACACAGAAGATTTACTAATAACTTATGTCTATATTTAGGATATGGTAATTGGAAATTTCCAATTCCTAATAGGGAGAGTTGGCAAGTTTGCAAAATATGCTGATAGTTTTTAAAAGTTAATTCAGGAAAAAGCAGGACATTGTCATGAAGAAGAATGAAAGACAATAGAAAAATACAAGAGGCCCATGGGCCTTAACGGTCACCTGAGATTTGAAATATTTCAGTTATTTAATTGACCCTTTTTGCCCCCCCCCCCCCCCCCCCCCCCCTATCAGCCCCTAGGGTCAGTCAGGGCCAACATATGCATATTATCAAACTTTCATTCCATGCTGAAAATGTTAACCAGAATGAATTCCAATAGAAATCAAAACAAATCAGTCAAAAATGTGATTTCCCTATATAAACTATGGTAAAATTTACCCCCTCCCCAGCAGCAAACTTGTGACCCCAGGGTCATGAAATTTAAAATTTCAATAAAGCACCATAAGACCCTTCAAACTATAAAGAGTATTTGATTCCACCTTATTTCAGTCTTGAGAAGAAGATTTTTGAAATTTCAGTCAATTTGACCCTTTTTAGCCCCGTCCATCAGCCCCGGGGGGTCAGTCAGGGCCAACATGTGCATGCCATCAAACTGTCATCCCATGCTGACAATGATTACAAAATTAGAATGAATTCCAAAACAAATAAAACAAATAAAAGTCAAAAATGTTATTTCCCTATATAAACTATAGTAAAGTTTACCCCCTCCCCAGGGGCAAACGTGAGACCCCAGGGTCATGAAATTCACAATTTTGGTAAAGCACCTTAAGACCCTTCCATCTATGAAGAGTGTTTGATTCCAGCATATCTGAGAGTAGAGAAGAAGATTTTTGAAGTTTTAGTCAATTTGACCCTTTTTGGCCCCACCCCTTATTTACAATTTTGGTTGACCTTTAGCCATAGAAGCTTCCTGCCAAATTTCATAGAATTTGCTTCGTGGGTTTTGGAGAAGTCGAAAATGTAAATTGTTTACGGACGGACGACGCACAAAAGGGGATTAGAATAGGTCAATTGAGACTTTGTCTCAGGTGACCTAATAAATAAATCAA
>NW_022982115.1:0-5624 GCF_902652985.1 Pecten maximus
GAACTTTGCCGCCGGTCCGGAACCGAACTGTACAGTTCCGGACCGATTGTCCGGCTATTAGACTATCCCCTGATCATGGTCCCGAATACGTTTGTCGCGAACACGCTTTAATTAAATGGCCGCCGCCATGCTTCGATATGTGGATGGGGCAATGCCCGGCAAGACTTTGAAACGCAGAGCGTCAACGCCGGAGCGATTGGCAAAAAAGCATGCCAGTAGTAAAAAATACGAGGAAAACCGGCCATCTCGTAATGTGAACGGGAAGTGGCAAGACGGCAGACCGTGGCTTGTCCTTGACTTTGCCAATAACAGTATGACCTGTAAAACATGCATCGAGCAGACGGATAAGCATGTCCAATGAAACATTGAACAACCTTCTGCTGGTCAAACTCCAGAGTCCGTGCATCCCAGAATTTAATCCTAAGGATTCCATTGATGACTGGCTTGTGAGTTTGTTTTGCCAATGCTTTAAATACTTTTCAAATTGTTGCCTTTTCTGGTTAGTTACAAATGAATTATTTCAGTAGATCTAGATGATCTTCAATTCTGACTGATGTGCTTGAAATCCTATGTCTAATTTTGTAGCTCTCATCTTTGATGCCAAGGTGGCCACACTACCGAAGATCTACTGGTAAAAGAGAGAAACGGACTGGTAATTACTTTAATGATATTTAAAACCAACCAAAATCTTGTTATATAATTAATTTGCCTCAAACGATAGTAGAACAACAAATAACAAAATCTTAAAAGATGATTATTCAAACATTTCATTGTTATAAATATAACTCCTTAATAATGTTATAAAATTCAATTTGATCAATTACTTTTTTGCAGACCTGGAAAATGTAACCAATGCAGCTGGTACAGCCCACAACAACATTGATGAGGTAATCATTTAAACAATTGCACTTGAGTTTTGGTATTATGTTAAATTGTTTGTTTATGGGAAGAATTTAATTTGTTTTTATTTTAATTGGTAGATTGGTAATCCTACTCACCTACAGGATGGGGCCCAGATTGAGAGAGAAGATGATTTAGAGACTGAAGAGATTGAGAGAAGTTGTTAATAGTTTTGCAACGATCATGTGTGTCTTTTGGATCCTTTGTCATAATTAAGAGATTGTTTAAGAGATCAAATAAAAGTTATGATGAAATGACTGTTGATATTTTGTATTTTGTTGACAACAATTCCAGACATTTTGTCATACAATGTAGGTGTGTTAATTCTTCTACAAAGAAGCAATTTTATCATCTACTCTAGAATTGTAAAGCATATAATGCATATCTTCCGCAGACTGAATGTCCTGTAATTTCTTAAAGTTTATCAGACCGAAATGTCCTGTGAAAGTTGATTCGGTCTGGTAAATATTCAGAGTTCACCAGACCGAATGTCCTGTGAAAAAAAGTAATATTTCGCATGGTCTGTAACATGCAAAAAACTAAGACCCTTCTCGGTCTGCAACCCTCATGGTTGTGTAACATGCAAAAAACTAATATCCTTTTCGGTCTGCAACACTCCTGGTTGCGTAACATGCAAAACAAGTACATGTACCATAATGGTCTACGTGCTTAGATAACGGGCTTTTTAGAAACTTTGGTCCTTACCTCGCCGGTCAGGTGATTCAGAAAACACGTCCGCTGGCACCGCCTCCCAAATCGGGAATGGCTGTTCGCGACCGCTGACGTCACTTAGGATCACTCAAATTTCCGAGGTGGGAAAAGTAGGTCGCTGGTGGCACTCTGAAGCCATCACTTCACGAACGTTTTTTATGACATTCAAACCGATGAAAATAAAAGAAACTGCAGTTAAAGTATAAAATAATGTTTGAAAGAGGTTACTTACTGTAATATTTGACCAAATGTTCTTATTAGACAAAGGAAAGATTGCTTTTATCTGTAAAACGATCCCTGTTTTTAATAAAACAGGAAGTTGGATTTCTGTCACTTTACCGTCTTATAGTCGGATTGGAATCCGGACCGGAATTAGGAATTAACCCTTTAAGCCCTGATGATGCATTAATGCATCACCGGGCCGGGGCCGAATGATGCATTAATGCATCACCGTGCCGGGGCCGAATGATGCATTAATGCATCACGGAAGTAGATTTTTTTCTGCATTTTTTTGAAGTGATGATACAGCGATTTAAATAATCATGACTGATTCTTACTTGAATGAGATAATGTTTGGCAATAAATAATGAAATTAACAATACGTAACACAACTTTAGATGTCTAAATTTACGTATAATGTCCAACTTGTTTTAAACTTCTGCTCTCGAGAACTTCCGGTCAGACGGGAGCGAGTAAACAACTGATTCCCGAAAAAATATATAACGAATCTAGTTTTTTGTCCTGTGTAATAAAGCTGGGAATGTTCAGGACAGTTTGCAATATGTATTTATATTGACGTTTTGTACAAATGGTTAACATATTCGTGAATTAAAAACACAGAAACAACGATACGTTTGATTAATTAAATGAACCACTGGTGTATCACGTCAGCGGCGCGGCAGTGTCTGCCAACTCGCTAGCTTTTATGATCAAATCTCCACCATCTATCAAAGACACGGTTCCAAAACTACTTGCATGGTTTTATATGTATGTTTCATTGTATTTCTGTTGATACTTTATCGGGAAAACGAGCTAATAATTCGGATTTTTAACACAAACAGAAGACCGAGTATTCTAATTTTAGTAACACAGATCATGATCACATGACCATATCTTATCCAAGATGGCTCTATAAACACACACATGTGAGTAACGTCGATTGATACGTATTCACGATTTGGTTTATATTTAATTGCGTGATTTTTTAAAAAGATTTTGAACTTGTAATTCATATCGTTTTTTACATTCTCGTTACAATCATGGAAAAGTATTATATCTACCAATAAAGTAGCGATCTTTGTTGTCATGTAGTTATTTTGCGTGCTGTCAAAATCTGAAAATGTCTACGGCTTCGATTATTTTGAGAGAAGGCTACGACATATTTTTACATCAAGGGGAAACACTAGGTCCTTGACTTAAGATAAGGAGTCAGTGGATTATCTGACATTGTTTTTAGATCAGGTATTAATTGATACACTGATAGAGGAGATCGGAATTATATGCTCAACACTGCAAATTCGAAATTGACACAAGTGACAAATCCGGAATAAAACAAAATTGCAAGCAATCTCGGAAGGGCCGCCTTGAAAGGCTGTTAGTGTTGTTAAATGAAAGCTTTCCTGTGTCTTTGTATGGCATTGAGTGTGGTCATGAACCAGGCTGTCAGTAAAACTTTATGGTAATGAATTGACTACTTCAAAAGTTCATCAGATACAATATTATCAGCTGATTATGGTATTTTTGCTCCTACATGTACTTGCATTTTTTGAATACACATTTTTTTATTAAATTCATACTGAGTTGTACTCATTGTGAATACATGTATATCTCAAACTTCATACAACATCCATAAAGGTGCATATGTAATGCTGTCCCAATCACAATTATAGTGCAAAGATAAAAATTTATTAACACTCAAAATGTATCCACTCATAACAAATAAATCCCTATATTATAATGACATTTTCTGGTGTGTTCATAATAAATTAACTGGAGGAAGATGCCATCATGCAGAAGGAACTCTAGCCAGTGTTGTGAAGAAATGTTTACAGGGGACTGGTGTATACCAGGATGACTCTTATTAACATCACTTTGAATGAGAACACCTATGACTGTTGTACAGTAAGGTCTATAGTAATTAAGTTCCAACTGCCATGATCTACCAAGGGATATCATGCAGAAAAGGCCAGATGATATTGTACAAAAAAGGCCCATTGGTATCTGTTGTATGGAAAGACAAAAAAATGTGTCACTGCACTCTCTACTTTTCATATCGAACCTGCCACAGAGGTATAAACAGACTCACAGATTATTAAACAAGAAGATGACAAGTTTGCCAGGGAAATATATCTTGCCCAGAACTAATAACAGGCTACATTTCCCATATTGGTGGTGTAAACAAGGCAGATCAAAACCTGCAGTATTTAATTAATCATAAAAGCTGAACTCTTATCAGGTGTTCCTTCAATGTACCAACAACCTTCCTGGACAGGGCAAGCAATAGTTGTCATTCCTGCAGTTTACATAAAGCATCATATGGGGACTGGTTGATAAATTCACCTCAAGAAAGGATTGTCTGACCCTACCTGGGACAAGTTTGCATCTCGGTCATGGTATCATGTTTGTTACATGTGTTGCACAAAGAGACAGCAGGATAAATCAGTCAATATTTTGCTGAACATTTCATTTTTCTGACAGTATTAATTTGCTTGAACTACTAAGTTGCAAGCAATGAATATCATTTACATTGTACCTCATTATGAAAATTAAAAAATAATGAAAACAAGAAAAACGAATTAAAAGAAAGGAAGAAAAATTGAAGAAAAAAAAAACAAAAGAAAAAAAGTCTTACGAAAATGCGTTTTTGTAATATTGCATCAAAATATAAAAAAAAAATCATGTATTTGAAAACACAACTTGTTAAAAAAAATGGAAAAAAAATGGAAAAAAAAACAAAGAAAAAGGTTGCCCTTTCATGCTTGCAAGTGACTACCCACCCTTGATGCAAGCGTTTAACACTTAATTCACTGTGTTGTTCATTGTATTGTTTTCATTTTCTTTTCCCCTCGTTTATATTAAATGTTAGAAGAGCTCATTCAAACTGTATTTTGCTTCCTAAGTTTTCGTTGCGGCGAGAGTTATCCTTCTTGATGTTGGAACCGCGTCGTCAAAATGGCGGCTAACAACCAAGATCGAGATTTGCTGTTGGTACTGCATGCTACCGCTGACTGTACAGAGCGGTTTCCAAAAACAATATCCAATCGTTAGATTTGTAAATCTCGTTTTTAAAAGTATAATATGATACTTGTTTCCATGACGAATGTACGTTTTGATCGCGCTGCAAAACGAAAGTACACATTCCCAAATTTGGAATCGTGTTCTCCGCTAGAAGTATACGCAAGGTAGGCAAGTCACAAGCCAATTTGTTGTTTTCGACTGTATTTTTCACGCGTATTAAATCTATAAGATATTCTCGATAATCCTGTTTACTTATGTGCGTCTGTATCATCAATTCTGCAATGCATTTCTCTCAAAAACGTGCTTTTAAAAATAAATGTCAAATTGAACGTCAATAATCGTAAATTAATTCAGGCCAGGAAAAGCCACGTGCATATTTTCTTAGGGCCACAATACCCATCATGCAATTTATTCAGTGACGAAAGTGTTAACAAAAAAAAAATTTAAAAAAGGGATAATAATAATAATAATAAAAAAAAATTGCAATTTAAATTAAATTACATATTCTTTTCTTCCAATAATCAATTGTAAATATTTTCTATGTATTTAATTTAATATCAAATAAAATTTTTTATATAGGCTTTTTGTATATTTTATTGAAACGCACACTGGGGCAAGTAGAAATTGCCTGCAAGTGGCTTTCTGAGCTGTACTTGCCCGGGGCAAGTGGCTTCAAAAATATTTTTAATATAATATTTTAAATAACAATAAAATTTAACGAAAGATAGGAAGAAAAATTAGATAAAGACCTATATTTTTAATTTGGGTTATTTCAA
>NW_022982116.1:0-2500 GCF_902652985.1 Pecten maximus
TGGCACCAACATGCACTGCACAGCGGTCCGTTCCCCGATCGGGAGGACTTGGGCACCCAACTGCACGACAGCGGTCGTTCCCAACCCACAGTTCCCGCAGCGCAAGGCTGAGGGATTCGGTGCTGGGCTATTCCCACTTCACTCGCCGTTACTGGGGGAATCCTTGTTAGTTTCTTTTCCCTCCGCTTAGTGATATGCTTAAATTCAGCGGGTAGTCTCGTCTGATCTGAGGTCGGAAAGTGATTCATTATCGATAAATGGTTTGGCCTTCACGGAGTCTCAACTGAAAACGTCAGTGACGGTGACATTCGAGCGCACACTGATTGTGATTCGAGCTGCGTCTCTGTCGTCCCGTTCTGGGCGATTTCAACACCGAACTACTCGGTTGTCGTGCGTAAAGCACCTCCGATCAGAAACATTTGGGACCGCCCCCTCGTACCATGAAAACAATCAATCGACGTGGAGTTGTACGGCCCAAGGCGCAACGTTATGTGCATACCGTTGCGATAGATGTTTTTGCCGACCCTCAGACAGGCGTGGCTCCGGAGTGACCCAGGGCCGCAATGTGCGTTCAAGATATCGATGTTCAATGTGTCCTGCAATTCACATTAATTCCGCACCTGGCTGCGCTCTTCATCGACACACGAGCCGAGTGATCCACCGCTTAGAGTGATTTCATCTCGTTTTTGTTTTTTTGAGGCTGACGACAGAGCCGTGGCCCGAAGTCCTTTGCCTGCAATTTTGGTTACTGTTTGGTACGTGTATTGATTGATAAGAATGACTAGACGTCTGGGGCGGCCGTTGCTCATTAACCGGTACAGATACCCCGACGTTTCGTCTTGCGTTGTCACTGGGTTTTGTCAGTCGGAGTAGGGTCTGGCCCTGGTCTCCGATGACATTGCGTTTTTCGTACACGAATTGTGTATTTTTGCGTGTTTTGCAATTCGGTAATGATCCTTCCGCAGGTTCACCTACGGAAACCTTGTTACGACTTTTACTTCCTCTAAATAATCAAGTTTGCTCGTCTTTTCGGCACACCGACTCGAGAGTTTCCCCCCGTGTCGGGACCAATCCGAGAGCTCACTAAACCATTCAATCGGTAGTAGCGACGGGCGGTGTGTACAAAGGGCAGGGACGTAATCAACGCGAGCTTATGACTCGCGCTTACTGGGAATTCCTCGTTCATGGGGAAGAATTACAAGCCCCAATCCCTAGCACGAAGGAGGTTTCAACGGGTTTATCCCACCCTTCCGGCAAGGATAAGAGCACGTTTGATTCCTTCATTGTAGCGCGCGTGCGGCCCCGACTCTAAGGGTCATCACATACCTGTTATTGCTCATCTCGTGTGGCTAAACGCCCACTTTTCCCTAAGAAGTTGGCACCGACTCAGAGCGGATCGGTGAACTATTTAGCAGGCTAGAGTCTCGTTTCGTTATCGGAATTAAACCCAAGAACAAATCGCTCACCAACTAAGACCGCCATGCCCCACCACCCACCGGAATCAAGAAAGAGCTCTCACAATCTGTCAATCCTTACATTGTCCGGCCGGGTGAGTTTTCCGTGTTGCGTTCAAATTAAAGCCGCAGCCCACTCCTGGTGGTGCCCTTTCCGTCAATTCCTTTAATTTTCAGCTTTGGCACAGACTTTCCCCCCGGAACCCAAAAACTTGGTTTCCCGTAGTCTGCCCGCCGATCCTTGAAGCAACTCCGGCGGATTCGCTGAGTTGGCATCGTTTATGGTCAGAACTACGACGGTAATCTGATCGTTTCGAACCCCTCTGCTTTCGATCTTGAGTAATGACAACAGTCTTGGCAAATGCTTTCGCAGTAGTTCGTCTTACGGCGAGCCAAGAATTTCATTCACCTCTAACACCGTAATAACGAATGCCCCCGTCTGTCCCTCTTAACATTACCTTCAAGTTCCGAAAACCAACAAAATAGACGAGGTCCTATTCCATTATGCCATGCACCATTATTCAGGCGAGCTGCAATTTTTGAAACACTCGTAATTTTTCAAATAAATGTCTCCGAGCACCCGAGACACTCAATCAAGAGCACCAAGGTCAAACCGTGAGGTAGATCATGACGAGCATTAAGCCACCAAGGAGTGGCCGCAGCCTGATCTGAGATCCACTACACTTTTTAACGCAACAACTTAAATATACCTATGGAGCTGGAATACCGCGGCTGCTGGCACCAGACTTGCCCTCCAATGGATACTCGTTAAGGTGAAAGGTGTACTCATTCAATTACGTTCCGGGGCCTCGAAAGAGTCCCGTATGTTTATTTTTCGCCACTACCCGACCACGGCACCCACGTCCCCTGTCCAGAGTGGGTACTTTGTCGCGCCTGCTGCCTTCCGTGGTGTGGTATCCGTTTCTCATGCTCCCTCTTCCGGACCGACCCTGATTCCCGTTTACCCGTTACACCAGGTAGGCAAGCACGTACCATCGAAAGTTGTATGTCAGACATTTGAAAGATACGTCGCCGGCACGAGGGCC
>NW_022982117.1:0-5615 GCF_902652985.1 Pecten maximus
CCTGTAACGAGATGGGCCTTTCCCGTGTTTGCGATATGCATGCGTGTGGTGAGTGCGTATACGTGTTTTGGGATACTGCGGTATGTACGTGTTTAGTCCCTTGTGATAGGCCGGAACTTTTGCCGATTTATGGTGCTACCTCACTGAAGCATACTGCCGAAGACACCCAGCAGGACACCCCACCCAGTCACATTATACTGACAACGGGCCAACCAAAATTAAAAAATATGTTTCAGTCACCTCGAAATAAATCAGATACAGCAGATATTTCATGGTTTCGATGTCTTAATTGTGGGCTCGTATGGAATTTTATACAGCTATTCTGAGACATATGTAGCCAGTACAAAAGATCATGGAAATTACCTATTCGACAATAAAAGTATTAGATGACCGAACTTGAGACATTAATTTTACCAGAGGCGTGAATAACAGACACATATATTACCTCTCCGATTTCAAAACAATGTTATCCTGCAAATAATTTTGTCTTGGTTCTGCAGGTAGATTACACCAATTATGACGTCATATAAGACTGACGTCTCAGACAAAGCGAAAAAAATCATTCATAGCAACCAACTATTACGCAACTACTACACATACGGACTGCAAAATGTTGCGAAGATTTTTTGGAATTCTGCCGAAGACAGTGCTCACTTCGAAATTTCACCAGAGGTTTTTTGGAAAAGAAACCAAAAACAGAGACGCTTTGTTTTAAATTGATTGAAAAGATGGCACTGAATGTGGTAAAACCGACGCCTTGACATTACACAGTCAATCCAGAGAAAAAGTCTACGCATGTTGGTTAATGTTGCATTTATAATTAAAAAGAACAAAAAACATCATGTTTTAATATAAATTCAATATTTAATGATTTCCCGGTTAGTTCTGTTTGCTTTTTTGATCGGATTTTAATGTTAGGTGTCCAACGTCTTTATCGGGATGTTTTCGTCGTTCCTCGTGTTCTCGCGTGGTCACGTGACCGGCACGAACGACTACATTAACACTTGGTCGGTAAATATGGCCAGAGCACCCGACCAACGTATTTTGTCGTACAAACAAATATGATACACTTATTCATCGTGCTAAGAAACCGAGAAAAAGTGCTGTACATTCTTCTATTTATTCAAGTATGGTTACATAACGGCGTTATAAACTGGTGTTAATTGAAGAAATGCCGATTAATTGACTACTTTTTAAGTAATTTTGACGATGTTTGTCATTTTCGTAAGAATGTACAGCACTTTTCGTTGCTCTCATACAATTACCTTCACGCTCGTACCTGTTTCATAAGTATTGATTTAGGGTAGTCGGGTGCTCTAGGACGATTCATAGAGCAAGTGTTAATGTTCATTCTCCAATATTGGAACTCTTCAGTGTTTTAAGTATCGAAATCGGCATATAGAAACGAACAAACGTTAATAAACGAATACAATGGATCGTAATTAATTCAATTAATTATTTACAGATGATTTCCAAAGACATAAGGTATAGTTAGGCGTTTTCGGCTGTACACATGCATGTTTGTAAATTCGTCACTGTGATGAAACCACCATCCTCGTCGTTGCCATGACAGCCGATCGAAGCTGCGATCACGAATGCACTGACAAAGTGAAAGTTGAAGTATTTTTCGCAACATGCGGTTTAAACTTAAAATTACAATCACACCTCATATTGATTGGGGTTGTTTAATCATACCTGATCAATTGAATTATCAGAAAACTATCAAAAACATTAAAAAACACAGAATGAAGCCTTCGTGTCAGGCAGTGCAGACACAACGCGGGATCTGTTAACAATGTGACGTCATTGGAATGTACATGTTGCAACAATGTACAACAATGTATATTTTACATGAATACACTAATATTAATGAGCAACAAAACGGGACGCAACATTAACCCACATGCGTAGGGTAAATACGTTAGCTGTTCATAGGACGTTAAACAAAATAAACCAAACCAAACCAAACAGTTTTCTATCATTGAAAATTTATCGCTGTGATTCGTCCGACTGACCATTCCAACGGAGTTGCACAATAGCGATAGGTTAAAAGTCGGTATGTGTACTTACTGTCTTTTGGCACCATCAATGGCACATTTTACTTCCGGTACATCAGTAAAACATAAGAAAACCGGCATGCGACAGATAATGCAGAAAAAGACATATATGGACGCTGTAGAAATGTATATGGAGCCCAAACAGGAATACAGGTACAATTCATATTATTCTTTGTTCGTGTCAAGCAATAATCATGTCGACATAGTAAGCAGTTCATACGTAACCGAGAAACCAACAGGGATTGTAGTCGACACTGCTATCTTGGAAAAAGTCTCCAGCGGACCCTGTACGATTCATTACAACATTATGTTGATGAACTGGTATGGCCGAACCCTGTTTCCATGGCGCGCATCAAGACGACTGTCATAAACTCAAGGTAACCAAACTGCTTGTGGCGCCAAGATTGACATGATCGGCTTGGACATGCGGACTTTCTGTTCATGGTAGTATCGGCTTCTGATCCTGCACCCTGTGAAACGGACAGTCCAGCAACTGTAGCTCAGGTGTATCACTGATTTCGTGTAGATTCCGGACTGATTAGGTAAAAACATAAATGCACATGTATCTTTGGTTTGGTTTGGTTTATTTTGTTTAACGTCCTATTAACAGCTAAGATCATTTAAGGACGGCCTCCCGTGCGTGCGACATGTATGCGTGTGGTGAGTGCGTATGTGTGTTTTGGGAGGCTGCGGTATGTTCGTGTGTCTCAATGTATAATAGTGGACTGATTTAGTGATGTGATCCGGTAAATTAGAGACTTATTAACTTTTCTAACATACATATATATATATAAATAGATCAATAAATAAAAAGTGTTCTATGAAATATGATAAACACGCAAATCTATTTTGATTACCATGGTGACACTTTAATAAACCTCAATATGAATGACTAACTTTTATTTTGTGTTATTTATTTTTGTCATAATCTTGGTGAATATCGGGACAAAGTATTGTCGTTTCAGGCTTATCTTGACCTACGAGGGCTGATTGAAATGTTGTGAACCTCTTATTGAAGGATTTGAAATTTCAACATAATCCCCTTAATTATCTATACACTTTTGCCAGCGGTGTTTAAGAGCCTCAATGCAACTTTTATAGAGCTCCTTTTCTTGGCTGTTCAGGAAGTCATCCACTGCATGTATGACGTCATCATCGGAAAGAAAGTGTGTGCCTGAAATAGCTGTAACGGTCAGCTATTGGATATAGATGAAAGGCTGATGGAGCGAGATCAGAGCCCATAAAAAAAACTTAAGTTAAGTATTTCACTTAAGTAAATACTAAGAAGAACAACTAAGAAAAACTTGAGTTTTTACTTAAAGTTAAGTAACGCCATGAGGGTCTTTTAACAGTACTGAAGTAAATACTTTACAACTCAGAAGAAAGATGGCTTTACGAAATCGACATAAATCAACCCTTTTTTTAAAGAAAAATTCAGTAACTTCAGATTTTGTTGTATTCCATCGTTTAAAACAAGAGATAAAGGTTTTAAAAAGGTGTATTTAATAAATGGAACTACCAAAAAACAATATGACTTTGGTTTGGTTTGGTTCACGGGAGGCCGTCCTTAAATGACCTTAAATGACCCGGTCACATTATACTGGCAACGAGCGATCCAGTCGCCCCACCGCTAATATGCTGAGCGGTAAGCAGGAGTAGCAACTACCATTTTTAAAGACTCTTGGTATGTCTCGTCTCGGCCAGGGGACAGAATCCAAAGCCTTCCTCACAGGGGCGAATGCTCAACTAAAGGCCAAAAATCATTGTCAAGGGAGACATTAGGAAGAATAAAGTTTACAGTTAGGCTATTCGGTCTGTACGTAGATGGATTTCGAAGTATTGGGACACCCAATCCGTAGTTAAACAGTAAAGTATAGATGACTTGCAAATATATTCACACATGACTTGCATTTTGTCATAGTAAAAACTGTAAAACCCCTGTACGGTCAATGTGGGAGGAAGATGCATATCAGATGTCAAAATTGTCCTCAAAGGTATCTCATAACAACTGTCCAAACTTTGACTTGCACTAACTTAAACTTGAATTAGTGTAAGGAAGTGACATTGCACTTAATACATTTGCATAAAATTACTGGTTTACACAATATTGTGCGAATATGCTCTTTCATTTAAGTACGGCATCTTTTTATTTGCTTTCAATTAACATATCTCGGTATTTACTAGAAGTTAAGCATATATAGTTGGCTGACGCAATGAAAAGGCTATTCATACGAATCAGATTGTAACCATGTTCGTTTATTTTTCTTGCTATTTAAACGTTTCTCAAGGCCATATATATCAATCAGAATCGTATTGACAGCAATGATATGCAATGTTTACGTTGTAAATACAAATTTCTAGATTTAAATATTTTGCAGTTTAATGCGTAATTTCCACTATATATTGATATATTCGTTTAGGCTATCACGTCTAACGCATGTTTGGTTATTCCAAACAGGATGTGTTTCTCCTTAAGCATATCTTATTAGTACTTTGAGAAATACCTATCAATGTTTTTAAGATTTCAATCGTGATTGAGAGAATTTAATTTGGATCAATCTTAACATATCACGGAAGTTTCTATAAATAGTGTTTGTGGTATTCTTTAATTCTTTGATGTGTATGAATGGATTTCAAAATTTGTGTTTCGTTATATTCTGTTATACGACTGACATATATTATATAGAACGGGAAACCATTCCATTTTTAGCTCACCTGGACCAAGGGGCCTGAGGGGCGGGGCCCAATAGGGGAAATTGAGGCAATTCCTTTAAATTGCTACTAGTCATAAAGTTATGAATGGATTTGAACCCAATTTGGTTAGAAACATTCTTGGGGGAAGGGAAACATATTTTGCATAAATGGTGACTCTGATCCCCGAGGAGCCAAAGGGGTGGGACCCAATAGGGGAAATAGAGGTAATTCCTTCAAAACGCTACTAGTCAAAAACATTCTATTGGATTTTGACCAAATTTGGTCTGAAACATTCTTGGCAGAAGGGGATCAGATTTTGCATCAATGGTGACTCTGACCCCGAAGGGGCCTGAGGGGTGGGGCCCAATAGGGGAAATTGAGGCAATTCTTTTAAATCGCTACTAGTCATAAAGTTATGAATGGATTTGAACCCAATTTAGTCAGAAACATCATTGGGGGAAGGGAAACAGATTTTGCATAAATAGTGACTCTGACCCCCGAGGGGCCAATGGGGCGGGGCTCCATAGGGGAAATAGAGGTAATTCCTTTAATCGCTACTTCTCATAAAGTTATGAAAGGATTTGAACTCAATTTGGTCAGAATTATCATTGAGGGAAGAGAAACAGATTTAGCATAAATGGAGACTCTGACCCCCAAGGGGCCAAAGCGGTGGGGCCTAATGGGAAAATAGAGGTAATTTCTTCAAATCGCTACTAGTCATAAATTTATGAATGGATTTGAACACGATTTGGTCAGAAACATTTTTAGGGGAAGGGGAACAGATTTTGCATAAATGGTGACTCTGACCCCCGAGGGGCCAAAGGGGCATGGCCCAATAGGGGAAATAGAGGTGATTCCTTTAAC
>NW_022982118.1:0-5611 GCF_902652985.1 Pecten maximus
TTTTTTAAATCAATTTTCAAATTGTGATACGATATAAGTATTCATTCAGTATACTTAGTACATTGTTCATCAATTAAGTGATACGATATAAGTATTCATTCAGTATACTAAGTACATTGTTCATCAATTAAGTGATACAATATATGTATTCATTCAGTATACTAAGTACATTGATCATCAATTGATATACCAAAAGTCAGCTATTTTTCATTTATACATATTCAATGTATTACCGTTAAAGGACCTTCTACAAGAACCTAATCTTATAAATTCCAAGCTCTTCCTTGTTTAACCCTCGTTTTTGCTATCTGCTGATGATGGTTGTGTAATTTGTGTATGCCTGTCATGATCATCTTCCTGTGCAGTGCGATGATTGTGTGGAGGGATGCATGCTATCCTGTTCCGTGGAGCATGGATATCCACGAGCTGTACCAAGCGTTCATGTCCCATTTTCTTCAGACCTTCCAAGACTCGGTTGACGAATTGATCTTTAAGATGGTAATAGCATTCTATGAATGCAGTGTACCAGTAATCGTACCGGATGTCCTCTCTTCGGCTCCTAAAATGAGTTCAGTTAATTGTTCATTATGTTAAAACTGTGAAAGCTTAGTATCTCTTTCAAGCAACTTTTATAAAGTACATAATGTATATTATATTAAGTATTTCCTTTCTGAAAAGTGGCACTAAACAGGCTGGGCACATTCCAGCGTAAACGTAATAGTCCGGCATTTGAATAACGTTTACTAATTTTTGTAATAAATAAGTTCCTCAAACGAAACCTGATTAAGCTTTCTTCAATCATCTTCTCTAATTTCTTGCCATTCAAATGATACTCAAAAGCGTTTGAGTGTTTTCTCCCATATTTTACCTGTCTTGTGTTGGGGGAATGTGCCCAAGACACCCCATGTGCTTGACAAGTTTAAGGCTATCTTGTTGGTTTAGGTGGCTGTTCAGTGTCAGTACGACGTCTGTGATTGCTCCAGGGATAGTGGCAGTATTCTGGAAAATAATTCTAAATAGATATTAAGTATATAAGGAAAACATGAGAGAGTATTAGGATGATGTAGTGACTGGGATGTAGATCTCCTTCACGTTGTTACCACTGTCAAAATCTAAAACAAATTGTTACTATCGGTGCTTGAGAGATAAAAACAAATGATATACAATTTATCAAACTGTTGATATTGCACCACTACTCTGCTAAATCTTAAGTCTTTTATTGTGTTATTAAGCTAATAGTATGGTGGAATAAAGAAGTAGAAAATACGTTGACATTAATAAACCTAGCTTTCTCTGATATTTGAATGAAATGGTAATCAGCAAAGTATCTGTAGAAATGACCTCAATCAACTTCATATTTGCTGTAGAGCCAGGTGAGCGATACAAGCTCATTGGGCCTCTTGTTAATTTAATTGTATGGCTTGTACCTGTCTGTCTACATCTTCAGTGTTAACATTGCTGGTATGGGTTCCAAATGGAGGAACTGGCGGCTGACTAGTTTGGCTGCTAGCAGCACCCACACTCACCTAGAGAAACAATTGCATATAGTGTAGTACACATTCTAGCTGATTAGACATTCTAGAATTCTGATTTAAAAAATAAAAAGGACCAGGATCAGGTGCAATATGTAAATCAGTTTTCAAAAGGGTAAATTCTGTCTATTGAAGAAAAATTAATTTGTATTGTTTTGATTTTGTATAAAACTAAGTATGCTTCTAGATAATGGATAACTATACAGTCTATAGTATATATACACATCCATTATAGGGGTGTTGCCTCAATACTGTGCATTAATAGGGTGTCTTTACTTGAATGATATAGTACTCAGTTCTGTAGAACATTTTTTGTGTAAGATAACCATGCTTTTGGATTGTCTACTATTTGTTACCAGTTAGTTTTGATGCCAAAACCTGTTAGCTTTATCTCTGCATGAAACCATGGTACATTGTATTGCTAATTTAGGGACACACAGGAAAACAAAACTAATTAAATAAAGGGCAGCAGAGGTCTGGGAATTGAGCCCTACCTCCAGAGCTATTACTTAGTAATGAAATCTGTCCAGTAACCCAGTGTATAGCTTTAAATCACTTATCACTAGCGGTTGACAAATGTGTTTTGGGTATTAAGTGTACCCTGTGTAAATATGGTAAATATCACAAAACTTCTGATAATTTAAATCAAATTTGGAGATAGTCTATAGGTTTGTAATTGATTAGTCATATTCATGTATATTATGTAGTGATAATGTTCAAGTGGAAAACATGTCACCTTGATACTATTGATGACCAATTTGACCTGTGACCTTTGGTGACTTATATATCACTCTTCCCATTGATCTATTTTGTGACTTGTGCAAATGAAAAGTACGACAACATCTAGGATGAACACCATATGCTCATCCTGGATTTTGCAAAATATGCTCACTGTTACCTACTTTTTCAATAAGTATGTTAGGGCAACAGAAATGGACATAATGATGATCAATATATGCCAATATTAAAAATTACCAAATTAGGTCACAGTGATTTTTTTAAATCGTAGTGGCTATAATTACATGATCAGGTGAGCATTTAGGCCTATAGGCCTCTTGTTAAAGAGTGCCAATGTGTGGACATTTATTAAACGATAATAATTTAATTCATCTCGAGCGACATATTGAATCCTTTATAGAGTCTTATAGATTCCAAATTACATTGACTCGAGCGTAAGACTCAATTTATTACATAGCAAATCTGTATGATGACACAATCTGAAGTTTCCACTCGAGTTACTCGCCACCAAAACGCCACACTAGCGTTATTACCCATGTGTCTTAACATATTTATAAATGGCCATATGTCATTACAAATCATGTCAGCTGTGATAAAGTAATTGATGTGCATGTACTTACAACTCCTGCTGACTCCGAAGCAAAAGAGAGAGCACCAGAAATACAGAAGTCCACGCAGGCTGGGATGTAAGTGTTGATATGATGTAATGTACTCAGGGCTGTTGGAGGTTTTTCCTTATGGATAATTTTAACATAGAAGTCACAGTTCGACTTGATCCTCCCCTGTCTTTGAAGGTACCACTTCGTACCGGGACAGCAGATGATATGTTTTTCACATTCTAACATGAGATCCTCTGGATTAGCCAACTATTATTTAAAAACAAAAACAAAACAAACAAAAAACCATTCCATTAGTTCACATTGTCTATGATATTCCAGATTTTCACTTTTCTTCGGTTGAGATTATTAGTTTGATGGGCTTATCACCCTGTGAATAGCCAGGGTCATTTTGAAGCGTTTTTAGTTGTTGACTACCTCACTGAACAATATACGGGAGGTCCATCGCATCCATATGATATACGGTAAAGTGTCTTGCCCATGGACACAACCAGGACAGCACAGACCACTCGTTTCTCAACGAGAAACACAAACCGACATGGAGAGCATCGAACCACGAACCTCGGATCATCACCTGAAGTTACGTGGCCGGCGTTCTTACCGACTGAGCTTTCGCTGCCCTTTTTTTGTCGAGAACTTGAGTGTTTGTACCTGTCATAATATATAAATGTATAAAGATGCTATATCGCCTACTACATAACGTTGGGAGTTGATTATAGCTTAGCGTAAATAACACGCTATTATTGTTTTCAATCGATCATAAGTACTCTTTGTAGGTGATGTAGCATCTTTCATACATATTGTCTATGGACTTGCAGGTAGAATTAATAGTTATGTCAAGAGAAATTTAACAGCAATCAAAACGGTGATATTTTACAGGCCTATAAATTCCTACAATGGTGTAATCGAACAGAAATAACTTGGACTTTGAGATTGTATCATGGCGAACCATGGGACTTGCTGATGACATGTAATTTGTTAAGCTTTTGTAAATATCAACAAAACTTAGGAACAATGCATGTTTCAGGGGGACATAATTAGCTCATTTGTATCGCATATATTGCACAAAAGAGCCATGTCGTTTTGTTCACAAGTATCTAAGGCACAAAATAGGACCATTGGTTTGACTAGATTTGACTTTATTGTATGTATAAACACTGTTTTTATTTTGGCCTTAAAATGCAAATGACTGTCGTGAATGATATCACACAGATATGGCATATAAGGAGGTATTTCAAACATCAAAAATGCTCTTATAAGACACAATAAAGAACTCTAGAAATGGCAAGAAGACTGATTTAAAAAAATGTTCACCTGTTGAGTTTGGGGTAAAATGCCTATTTCTAGAAAAGGCTTCAAACTCACCAGTTTAACAATTTGACTTTAAAACGGCCTTCTTACTATGACGTCTTAATGATATATTTGCATGATATTATTTAATGCCGTTTCCATTTCAAGGTCAAAACAAATTAAGCGTTTTTACGTACAAAAGTAAAATGCGGTCATGCAAATGCTCCATCCATGTGGTTTAGACACTTGTGAGCATAACAACTTGGCTATTTTTTAGGTTTGGTGATTTGCGTGATTTAGAATTATTCCATGCTACATCTTATCACAAAGTAACTCATTAAAAGAAACTGATATCTGCAGCAAATTATTGATGATTGCAAGCAACTACATGTCCAAGCAAACATTTTGGTAATCATATAACTATTCTTGTGCAAATCTTTTGATATTTATTCGTGTTTGAAATTCAACATTATTCGGCTATATAGATGACCTTTTAGCGCATCTGCTGTTTTTAGAATTTTTACCTGATATGCTTGTAAACTATTTTGATTTTTTTGCTTCAATTATCCACTGTTAATTAGTCAATCACAATAAATACCAGTCAGTTAAAATCCATATATACGCTCCAGTTACTTTATTTTGCATTTGTATATGTAACGGATTTTATATTTCACTGATGCATCATTTTTTCTTTGCATTAGAAGTTAATGAAGTTGAATTTTAAGGATATAGCATTGAAAAAAGCAATAAAAGTATCAATGTTATACACTTACCACCAAGGTATCGACAAATTGGTCTCCATTTTCAGCTTTCCGGTGGGTCCAGGTTTGTACTGATTCGCTGACCAAACCGAAATTGAACTGTAGTTGTCCTCCCTTCCGTTGTTCATGTTGTGTAAGAAGTTTCACTCGTGTTGTTTCTAGGTGGTGAAACCTTTCGTCGACTTTATCTTCAACGATGGCCTGATAATGAAAAAATATATATCTATATTTCATAAAATATTCAAATCTTCTTAAAATGTAAATTGTGTGTTGTTTTTGTTTTTGTTTTGTTTTTATTTTATTTTTTTTCTAAATAGAATACAGAACAGTGTCCTTCATTGTTGGAGTGGACATACACGATTTGTAATGTAATTTTGTAATGGATTTATGAAGGTTTCAACACTTCTATTGTAGCATATTTAGTCTTTAACAAGCATCAGTACTATTTAGAGTTAAGGTGAAATAGTTATGAAAAGGCTTTTGCTTAAACATTTCAGAATCTTTAAATCGACGCAAAATGTCCATGTATGAAAAGTGAAAGAAAACACACCACCACTTGATAACTACCAAAATGAGACCACTTTGTTATTTTTAGACGACAAATCAATCCGAATTTTCGTTTTATGTCCCTGTATTGCATTTTTATAAAATGCATTTACATTTACAATGACCC
>NW_022982120.1:0-5608 GCF_902652985.1 Pecten maximus
ATTTGAACCAAATTTGGTCAGGAACATCCTTGGCAGAAGGTGAACAGAGTTTGTATACATTTTTACTCTGAACCCCCAGGGCCTGAGGGGCGGGGCCAAATAGGGGAAATAGGGTTACTCCTTTAAATCGCTACTTGTCATAAAGTTATGAATGAATTTGAACCAAATTTGGTCAGTAACATCCTTGGCAGAAGGGGAACAGGGTTTGTATAAATTTTTACTCTGAACCCCCAGGGGCCTGAGGGGCGGGGCCAAATAGGGGAAATAGGGTTACTCTTTTAAATCGCTACTAGTCATCAAGTTATGAATGAATTTGAACCAAATGTGGTCAGGAACATCCTTGGCAGAAGGTGAACAGAGTTTGTATAAATTTTTACTCTGAACCCCCAGGGCCTGAGGGGCGGGGCCAAATAGGGGAAATAGGGTTACTCCTTTAAATCGCTACTTGTCATAAAGTTATGAATGAATTTGAACCAAATTTGGTCAGTAACATCCTTGGCAGAAGGGGAACAGGGTTTGTATAAATTTTTACTCTGAACCCCCAGGGGCCTGAGGGGCGGGGCCAAATAGGGGAAATAGGGTTACTCTTTTAAATCGCTACTAGTCATGAAGTTATGAATGAATTTGAACCAAATTTGGTCAGGAACATCCTTGGCAGAAGGTGAACAGAGTTTGTATAAATTTTTACTCTGAACCCCCAGGGCCTGAGGGGCGGGGCCAAATAGGGGAAATAGGGTTACTCCTTTAAATCGCTACTTGTCATAAAGTTATGAATGAATTTGAACCAAATTTGGTCAGTAACATCCTTGGCAGAAGGGGAACAGGGTTTGTATAAATTTTTACTCTGAACCCCCAGGGGCCTGAGGGGCGGGGCCAAATAGGGGAAAAAGGGTTACTCCTTTAAATCGCTACTAGTCATAAAGTTATGAATGAATTTGAACCAAATTTGGTCAGGAACATCCTTGGCAGAAGGTGAACAGAGTTTGTATACATTTTTACTCTGAACCCCCAGGGCCTGAGGGGCGGGGCCAAATAGGGGAAATAGGGTTACTCCTTTAAATCGCTACTTGTCATAAAGTTATGAATGAATTTGAACCAAATTTGGTCAGTAACATCCTTGGCAGAAGGGGAACAGGGTTTGTATAAATTTTTACTCTGAACCCCCAGGGGCCTGAGGGGCGGGGCCAAATAGGGGAAATAGGGTTACTCTTTTAAATCGCTACTAGTCATGAAGTTATGAATGAATTTGAACCAAATTTGGTCAGGAACATCCTTGGCAGAAGGTGAACAGAGTTTGTATAAATTTTTACTCTGAACCCCCAGGGCCTGAGGGGCGGGGCCAAATAGGGGAAATAGGGTTACTCCTTTAAATCGCTACTTGTCATAAAGTTATGAATGAATTTGAACCAAATTTGGTCAGTAACATCCTTGGCAGAAGGGGAACAGGGTTTGTATAAATTTTTACTCTGAACCCCCAGGGGCCTGAGGGGCGGGGCCAAATAGGGGAAATAGGGTTACTCTTTTAAATCGCTACTAGTCATGAAGTTATGAATGAATTTGAACCAAATTTGGTCAGGAACATCCTTGGCAGAAGGTGAACAGAGTTTGTATAAATTTTTACTCTGAACCCCCAGGGCCTGAGGGGCGGGGCCAAATAGGGGAAATAGGGTTACTCCTTTAAATCGCTACTTGTCATAAAGTTATGAATGAATTTGAACCAAATTTGGTCAGTAACATCCTTGGCAGAAGGGGAACAGGGTTTGTATAAATTTTTACTCTGAACCCCCAGGGGCCTGAGGGGCGGGGCCAAATAGGGGAAATGCCAAATAGGGGAAATAGAGTTACTCCTTTAAATCGCTACTAGTCATGAAGTTATGAATGAATTTGGCCAGGAACATCCTTGGCAGGTGAACAGAGTTTGTATAAATTTTTACTCTGAACCCCCAGGGCCTGAGGGGCGGGGCCAAATAGGGGAAATAGGGTTACTCTTTTAAATCGCTACTAGTCATGAAGTTATGAATGAATTTGAACCAAATTTGGTCAGGAACATCCTTGGCAGAAGGTGAACAGAGTTTGTATAAATTTTTACTCTGAACCCCCAGGGCCTGAGGGGCGGGGCCAAATAGGGGAAATAGGGTTACTCCTTTAAATCGCTACTTGTCATAAAGTTATGAATGAATTTGAACCAAATTTGGTCAGTAACATCCTTGGCAGAAGGGGAACAGGGTTTGTATAAATTTTTACTCTGAACCCCCAGGGGCCTGAGGGGCGGGGCCAAATAGGGGAAATGCCAAATAGGGGAAATAGAGTTAGTCATGAAGTTATGAATGAATTTGGCCAGGAACATCCTTGGCAGGTGAACAGAGTTTGTATAAATTTTTACTCTGAACCCCCAGGGCCTGAGGGGCGGGGCCAAATAGGGGAAATAGGGTTACTCCTTTAAATCGTTACTAGTCATCAAGTTACGAATGAATTTGAACCAAATTTGATCAGGAACATCCTTGGGGGAAGAGGAACAAAGTTTGTGTAAATCTTTATTCTCAACCCCCAGGGGCCTGAGGGGCGGGGCCAAAAAGGGGAAATAGGGTTACTCCTTTAAATCGCGACTAGTCCTAAAGTATTGAATAGGTTTTCACCAAATTTGGTCCGGAACATCCTTGAGGGGAGGGGGAACAGAGTTTATATGAATTTTTACTCTGTACCCCTAGGGGCCTAAGGGGCAGGGCCAAGTAGGGGAAATAGAGATTAGTCTTTTAATTGCTACTAGTCATAAGTTTTAAATGGATTTTAACCAAATATGGTCAAGAATATTCATTGGAGAAGGGGAACCGAGTTGGTATGATTTTTTACTCTGAATCCCCAGGGGACTGGGGAGTGAGGTCTGATAGGGAAAATAGGGGTTAATCCTTTAAATCGCTATTAATTATTAAGTTACGAATGGATTTGAACCAAATTTGGTCTGGAATATCCTTAGGGGAAGGGGGAAAGAGAGTTTATATAAATATTGACTCTGACCCCCAAGGGGCCTGAAGGGTGGGGCCAAATAGGGGAAATAGAGATTTGAGTTGTAAATGGATTTGAACCCAATTTGGTCAGAAACATCCGCGGTGATGGGGGAACAGATTTTGCAGAAATGGTTACTGTGACCCTCAATCCCATAACTATGTATATCATCGCTGGGCATTAAGAGATAAACACAATTCTTATGTAAAGATAGGCCAAAGGGGTTTTCCCCACCCTAAGGGACTTAGTTTCTTTAAACACCATTATGGTGTAAAAATAATCCATATGGTCTTTCAGAGAGTACATTTTTGTATATGTATTGACAAATTGAACATGTACATTATTTTGACATTTGGTCAAATCCAACCAGGTGAGCAATACAGGCCCCATGGGCCTCTTGTTTGTTGAATGGTTTCCTCAGACAGACCAGCAGCAAGCTACGTAATAGTACTTTGGTTTGGTTTGGTTTATTTTGCTTAACGTCCTATTAACAGCTAAGGTCATTTAAGGACGGCTTCCCGTGCGTGCAACATGCATGTGTGTGGTGAGTGCGTATGTGTGTTTTGGGAGGCTGCAGTATGTTCGTGTTAAGTCTCCTTGTGATAGGCCGGAACTACCTTGTGCTACCTCACTGAAGCATACTGCCGAAGACACCCAGCAGCACACCCCACCCGGTCACATTATACTGACAACGGGCGAACCAGTCGTCCCACTCCTAATTTGCTGAGCGCTAAGCAGGAGCAGCAACTACCATTTTTAAAGACTCTGTTATGTCTCGGCCAGGGGACAGAACCCAAAGCCTTCCTGACAGGGGCGAACGCTCAAATGAAGACCAAAAGTGAGGCATTGTCAAGGGAGACATTAGGAAGAAGTAAGTTTGTAAGAAAGAAAAGAAAAGATAAGATCCCAAATTCAGTCGCCTCTTACGATCATGGAATTGGGGCAGCAGGTACAATTCTTACGCCCTACCTGCAGGGCTCACGTAATAGTACAATAGTAAAAAAAATAAGCAAAAGTTCCGGCCTATCACAAGGAGACTTAACACGACCATACTGCAGCCTCCCAAAACACACATAGGCACTCATCACACGCATAAATTTCGCACGCACGGGAGGCCGTCCTTACATGGCCTTAGCTGTTAATAGGACGTTAAACAAAATAAACCAAAGCTATTCTGTGGTGTAGGATATAATAGATGATACTTTTGCTTTGCAAATGTTCACGTGATTGTATAAAAGGATGATATAGTACCACCCCACACATTTTCAGCAACGTTCCCGTTGTCAGTATAATGTGGCCGGGTGGGGTGTGTTGCTGGGTGTCTTCGGCAGTATGCTTCAGTGAGGTAGCAATATAAATCGGCAAAAGTTCCGGCCTATCACAAGGAGACTTAACACGAACATACGGCAGCCTCCCAAAACACACATAGGCACTCATCACACGCATAAATTTCGCACGCACGGGAGGCCGTCCTTAAATGACCTTAGATGTTAATAGGACGTAAAACAAAATAAACCAAACCAAACTAAACCAATCCTCACAGGGGCGAACGCTCAACTAAAGGCCAAAAGTGGGACAGTGTCAAGGGAGACATTAGGAAGAAGAAAGTTGTTAAGAAGGCAAAAGATAAGATCCGAAATTTAGTCGCCTCTTACGATCATGCAATGGGGGCAGCATGTACAATTCTTACGTCCTACCTGCAGGGCAACTTGGAGTTCCGGTTTGCTTCGGAGGTAAGGTATTGAAGAAGACTTAGCATTTCCATGTACAGTCCTTCCTGGATACTTCCCGGGTATTCTGCAAGTCCAAAGTTTACAGGAAACATTCCCGTAGGTCGGACAGTCCTTTTATGAAGAATAAGCCCGCTGCAGTATGATAAAATCTTCTTGGTCAGGTTGTGAATCCAGAGGTATAAAGGTTCTTTACCTTAGTCTCTTTGCAATAAAGTCCATTTCGATGTTGAATGCTGACCAACTTTGTGCCACTTTGAATGAAATATGATTTTTGATTTGATCGTGACATACTTGTCAATACACCACAACCATCCCAGAAATGGCTGAGCCCCCCTTCGTCCCATTCTTTCCGAGTTTTTGGCATTGTTGAATAAAAAAAAAACACTTGTTTTTGTGTGCAAAAGGAATGCTTTGTAATGAATTTCCTGACTGAGGTATCTGACGATATCTTTTGAAGTCATCAACCTTTTTGGGAAGATGACCCATCACTGGACCTTCCATTTTACAAACAGGCACATCATCATATGGATTGCTTGATAAAATTCCGGCCTCCTTCTCGTAGCATTCACTGTCATACCCCATGGAATAGCTTCAAGCGCATCATCTGAAACACAATCATCTTTAGAGACAATATGTTATATATCTGTTTCTTTGAAATGAGGTTATAATGGAACGAAGTGATTTGGATTACACATCCTTAATTTGGTTCTTGTAGCTTTCTGATGGTTTGTACTCAGGATGAAGCAAAATCTCCAAAGTTGTCCTGCAACGGAGTTAAATGTGACGTCTTTCTGTTCTATAAAGAAGAAAAAAACAAAAACAAAACGGCACGGCGAAGGAAATTTACATACAACATACAAGAAGCTTTATTT
>NW_022982121.1:0-5603 GCF_902652985.1 Pecten maximus
CAATATCCTTTAGAAAAGTTTCACACTCAATTCACGGGGAAAACATGATTACTATCCCTATGGTAGTCTCTCACCATGATACCATCCATCCCGTCCACGCCCTTGGGTTGTGTATCCACACCTGATTTTGGTTAGAAAGTATCTTCATTACACACACCACATGATCCAATAGTAACACAGCACATCATCACAAAACGACTTGTCTGATTAGGAACTACCATCGTCAGTATAAACAGGTATCTACCTACTTCACAGGTAACTATCACACTTTAACACAAACTTGCAGAAATCATCAAGTTGTCAGTGGTAACGGTCTTCCCTCAAGGATTGGCTCAGACTCCTCGTCCTAAGATTACATCAACTTTACTTTATCATAAGGTTTAACATTATACCCCCTTCTCTCTCTCTTGCCCATTTCCAATTCAACACCAAATGAATGTTTTTTTATCGATAGTTTTTAACAAAGATTGCTACCAGGCAGTACTTTTCTCGCATCAATAGTCCACATGTAGCTAAAAACTCTCATTTAAAGTCAGTTTTCATTCACGCGTCCCACAGTTGCCTTCCACAATATCCGCGGACATGGTGGGGTATCCAGCCCTTTCACGAAGAAACAGTTAACTACAAGAGTGTTTGAAGCCTCAGAGAAGAGGACATTTCTGCCAATAGTGATATTCATTATTTTTCCACTACAGAACAGCTCTATGGCCATTTAGTTTCATTGATTATTTTGAATTTATTTTTCCCAATCCGGGCCAACTTAAAAGCACCTGTTCAATATATGTCACCATATACACTTTCCCAAAACCCTGTTTTTCTGGAATTTGTGCGTTTTTTGACCCCGAAAACTCTTTTTTTTTTAAGGTTTTTTTTTTTAGGGTAAAAGTTTTTTATTAATCCCCTTTTTTGTCCCCCAACCCCGAAAAAATTTTTTAAATTTTATAAAATGTATGTCCCCTTTTAAAACAACGGGAAAAAGTGAAAAGTGGCCCCCCCCCAACAGAGGTTTCCCCCCAATACAAACCCCACCCACAAGGTAAAAACTCCCCCCCAACCATTGAAAACCAAAATTTTTTAAAATTTTTTTCTATTTTTTTTTTTGTTTTTTTTTAAAAACCCGGTTCATTTCAGTTGAATTTTCAAAAAGAATTTACCCCAAAACGGTTGGGGCCCACTTTCATTGGGGAAAAAAATATAAAATTGGGTAAAATGGAAAATTGTTCCCCCCCCCCCCACCCCAAACCATTTAAAGGGAAAAAATCTATCTTTCCCCTTCTTTTAAAAACTGATTTTATCTACAATAACAAAATTGAATGGCTATAACCTTTTTTAAAAAAATCCATGTTTTTGTGTTTTTGGCCCCAATACACAAAAAACCTATAAACCAACATAAACCCCAACCCCTTTTCCCCCAATCCCTTGGTTTTTTAAAATAAACCCCCCCCCCAATCCCCATCCCCCTATTTTAACCCCCTTTTCTTTTTGCCCCCCCCAAACCCCTTTTTTTCCCCACAACCCAAAACACACCCCCCCTTTTAAAAAAACTATCCCTTCCCCCCAACCCTTTATTAAACTACCCTCACCCCCTCATAAACTATCCCCCCCACACCCCCATAACACCCTATCCCTCCTCACACCCTCCCCAAAACAACTATCCCCCCCCCAAAACCTCAAAATCCCATTATCCCCCCTCTCACACCCTCAATTAAAAACTATTCCCCCCCAACCCCCCCTAAAAACCCTAAAAAATTTTCCCCCCCAACCTCATAAAAATATCCCTCCCCCACCCCCATAACACTATCCCTCCATAACCTCAAAAAAAACCCCCCTTTTTCCCCAACCCCATAAAAACTAAACCTCCCCTCAAACACCTCCCATAAACCCTATTCCCCCTCACACCCTAACATTCCCCCTCTCAACCTCATAAAACAAGCCCCCCCCTTTCCCCCCAACCCTATAAAACCCCAACCCCCTCTTCCCACACCTCCCTAACATTTTTTTCCTTCCCTTCATACCCTAAAACTAATCCTCTCCAACAAAACCTTCCCCAAAAAAAAAACCATTCCCCCCCAAAACCCCATAACATTTCCCTCAAAACCCCCATAACAACCCCCCTTTTCCCCCCCCCCCCTTTCCACAAAAACCTCCAACCCTTTCCCTTTTCCCCCACCCTCCATCCAAACTATCCCTCCCTCAAAAACCCCAAAAACATTTTTTCCCCTCTCCCCACACCAAAAAACTATCCTTTTCCCCCCACCCCTAAAACCCTAACCCCCCCCCCCCAACCTCATAAACACTTCCCCCCTCACAAACCCTTTTAAAAAACACTAAACCTTCCCCTCAAAAAAACCCCCCAAAACATTCCTCCCAAATTTCCTCCCTAAAAATATCCCCCCCCCCAAAACACCCCCTACATTTTTTCCCCCCTCCCAAACAACCCTCCTACAACCCCCTTAACCCCCTTCCCCCCACCTCAAAAAACACTATCCCCCCTCCCCCTCAACCCAACCAAACCCTTCCCATAACACCCTTAACCCCCTCCTTTTCCCCCAAAAACCTCAAAATAACCCCTTCCCCCCCCTTCACACCCCCATAAAACTATCCCCCCTCAACCCAAAATCCTAACAAACTTAACCCCCTCCCCAACCTCAAAAAAATATCCCCTCTCCCAAAACCAAAACCTCATAAAACAATTTCCCTCCTCAAACCTCAAACAACCCCTTAAATCCTTCCCAAACCCAAATACCCTTTCACACCTCATAACCTACCCCTCCCCCAACACTTTTCCCCAACCCCCATCCCTCCTCCCACCTCATTAAACACCCCAATCACCCCTTCACAACTCTAAACACTAATCCCCCCCTCTAAAAACCCTAAATAACACATCCCCCCCCACCTCATAAAAATATCCCCCTTAAACCTCCCTAAAAAATTTTTAATATCCTTTGAACCTTAAATTTTTTTTTAAAAACTCATAAAAATTCCCTCCACAAAAAAAAAAGAAAATTTAAACCCCCCTTTCCCCCTTTTTTTCCCCCCCTCTTAAAAATTTTTTTTACAGTAATTACTATAAAAATCTTTAAACTAAATCTGATTATTACATACCTTTTTTTAATAAACTCCCCCTTAAAAACCCAACTTTTTTAAAAAACCCAAAAAAAAGGGTAGAACCCAAAAATAAGACATGTTTCTAATTGATTTTTTTTGTCCCGGTCCCCCAAAAAAAAAACAGGTTTTTTGATCCCATTTTTCAACATTTCTCCCTTTTAATCTCGAACTAAATCTTTAATAAAAAAATTTTTTTATTTTTGGTTTCCCCTTTTTTTTTTTTTTTTTTAAAAAAAAAAAAAAGGGAAAAAAATTTTAAAAACCCATATTAACTTTTTTTTCTTTTAATTTTAAAAGCCTTTTTTTTCCTTTAAAAAATTTTTTTGAAAAAAACCACCCCCTTTTCCAAACAATTTTTTAAAACGAAAAATTTTTAACCCTTTTTAAAAGGGTTTTTTTTTTCCCTTTTTTTTTGATGCCCCCCCAAAATCCCAAAAGGGGTTTTTTTTAAAAAAAAAAAATTTGGGCCGGTTTTGCTTTTTGCCCCCTTTAAACCCCTTTTAAAAAATTCCCCCCCCGGCCCCCAAAAACCAAATTTTTTTAAAAAAATTTTTGGGTTTTTATAAAATTTAAACCCAAAAAAATTTTTGGTATGCCCCCCCGGCCTCCAAAAAAACCAAAAAAATTTTTTTGACACTTTTTTAAAAAATTTTTTTTACAGAAAAACCCAAAAATCCCCAAAAAACCCGGAAAATTAAAAAAAAAAGAAAAGGGTTTTTAAACCCCCCGGGGGAAATAAGAAAATTTTTTTCCCCCCTTTTTTTCCCCCAGAAATGGGGGACAAATTTTTTTGGGTTTTACCCTTTTTTTTTTTTCTAAAATTTTTTTTCCCCTTTTTTTTTCCCCCCCCCTTAGGCCCCCTTAAAAAAAATTTTCCCCCCTTTTTTTTTTTTTTTTATTTTTTAAAAACCCTTTCCCCCCTTTAAAGGGGTTTTTTTTTTTTTTTCCAGGGGAAAAAAGAAAATACAAAACCTTTTTTTTTTTTTTTTTTTTTGGGAAAAAAATTTTTTTTTGGGGGATTAAAAATTTTTCCAAATTAAAAGTTTAAGGGGGGGGCCCCCCCCGGGGGGTTTTTCCAAAACATTTATTAAAAGGGGCCCCTAAAAAAAAAACCCCCCAACAAATTTTTTTTTTCCCCACAAACCCCCCCCAAAAACCCCCAAAAAAATTTTCCACCTACTTTTTCCCCCCAAACCAAAAACAAAAAACTCACCCCCCAAAAAACCCCAAAAATCGCAACCAAAAGAAAAACCCCCCCTTTAAAAAAAAAAATCTTTTTTAAATTTTTAAATTTTTAAACCAAAAAAAATTTAACCCAAACTTTTTTAAAAATTTTCCCCCTTTGGGGGGATAAAAAAACCAAAAATAGCCCCCCCCCGTTTTTTTTAAAAATTTTAAAAACCCCCCCCCCAATGGAAAATCCCAAAGGGTTTTAAATGGTTTAAGCCCCAAAAAACCCCAACCTTTTTTAAAAAAAAAACTTGGGCCCCTTTTGGAAAAACCCCAAAAAAAAATCAAAAAAAAAAGGAAAAATTTTTAGAAAAATTTTTCCCAATTTGTTTTTTTTTTTTTTTCCCCTTTTTTTAAAAAAAAATTTTTTTTTTTTTTTTTGTTTTTTTTCCCATTTCCCTTTTTTTTTTAACTTACCCTTTAAACCCCCAAAAAAAATTTTTTTTTTTTTCCCAAAAAAAAATTTTTTTTTAAAAAAAAATTTTTTTTTTTTTTTTTCCCCTTTAAAAATTGCAAAAAACCTTTTTCCAAAAAAAAAACCCTGGACCTTTTTTTTTTTAAAAAATGGGAAATTTAGAAAAATAATGGGTTTTTTTTAAAAAAATTTTCCCCCCCTCCCTTTTCCCCCTTTTTTTTTTTTAAAAAAATTTAAAAAAAAAAGCTTTGGGTAAAAATTTTTTTTAAAAAAAATTTTCCTTTTTTTTCAGCACCAAAAAAAAAAAAATTTTTTTTAAGTGTAAAAAATTTTTTTTTTACAAAGCCTTTTTAATTTTAAAAAAATCCAAAAACCCAGCAAATTTTTTAAAGGGTTTTTTTTTTTTTTTTTTCCCAATGTTTTTAAAAAATAAGATAATAAACTTTTCAAAACCCAAAAAAAATTTTTTTCCCAAGGAAAAAAAATTTAATTTTGCCATTTTTTTTCCAAATAGGGAAGCCCCCTCAAAAATAAGGGAAAAAAAAAAACAAAAATTTTTTATTAAAAAAAATTTTCCCCCGAAATCAACATAAATTTTTTTAAAAATTTTTTAGATTAAAAATTTTTTAAAAAAAAAACCCCAATTTTAAAAACAAAAAAAAAAAAATTTTCAAGTTAAAATATTTTTTTCCCCCCTTTCCTTTAAAAAATTTTACCAGTTTTTTTTTAAAAAAATTTTAAAAAAAAAGGGGGTTTTTAAAAAAAACCCAAAAAAATTTTTTTAAAAAAGGGGAACGTTAAAGGTTAAAAGTAAAAACCCCACTTTTTTAAAATTAAAAAAATTTTTATT
>NW_022982122.1:0-5607 GCF_902652985.1 Pecten maximus
TCCTTGCCCACTAGCCTTACCATGTACAGTAGTAAGAATTCCAAATAAAGATATGTATGCTGTTTTATTTGCTCTGTTATCTTCTGTAGCCAGACTTAGTAGGTTATTCGGATGCACTCCATCCGTGTACAGGCCGAGATATTATAATAGTTCCTGTAATAGTCTTTTTCGCAAAAGTTACAGTTATAAATGTAGTTCTAACTTTAGTAAACTTGTCCTTCAATACACACTCAATCAAATCAGATTAAATATTTGATGGAGTGTAAACAAAATGTGGATTTAATGAAGTGAAGGTAAATGATGAAAATACCAGACAGAGAGAGGGGACTGTCGAAAGGATAATTATGGAGGCGGAGGCAAAATTTAGAGGCAGATTATGAATATGAGTAAGACGAAAGTGGTCTGTGATTCTGCCCACCATGTTACGTTGCACTATGCACATGACTTTTCAGCTTATATATCAAATTACCTGTTTTCTGGTTCAATTTTTAAAAGTCAAATGATGGGTCCCTGATGAATATAATCCTAAGAGCTCTGATGTTAATAAAGCCTTAAAGCATATAGGCCTTATAATTCAAATTTCCTGCATTTCGGAGAATAGCGGGAAATATTTGTCCTATAGGTTCGCGTGTATACATGTCGGTCGTATAGATCGGGGAGTACGTGCAGTTTGTAATGACCAATGGGATTGGTTCAGAAGTATGGGCCGTGGTAAGGTGGCCTTGTAAGTCATTCTAGCTTTTGGGCAGCACGGAAACGCACCCTCTAAATTTCATTTAGTTTCACATACCGGATTTATTAGCTTTGCATATGGAGTCGGAAGGGATGGAGCGACCAGCATTGTCACAGAGCGATATGTTGAGTAGCTTAGAGCAGATGATGATGTCAAAGTTGGAGGGTTTTAAGCAAGAAATCAGTGAAACTCAGAGGCAGATAGCAGAAACTCAAATTTCAAAAATGTCCGAAGTATCTCCGTACCAATTTAAGAAAAAAAAAAATGAAGAGCAATTCAAAGTAAACGCGAAAGTCGCCAATAAACTGCAAGAGGCGCACGAGGCTTTACAGGAGAATTCTTCTTATAATTCGCACGTGGAGAGGGCCAGTATGAAGATTGCCGAAGGTATGGAAATTATAAAACATAGGCAAAAATTAATAAAGATGGCTGACTCCTCAGAGACAGGTTGGAAAATTGTGGAGTGGAGGAGTACGAGACAAATGCATTAGCCGAAGGCTCTGAAGACGAAAAACGGATCACGAGAGCGGAAGCCAGAGCTCAGAGAAAAATAAGGACTTTAAAGGTTGCAAAGCAGAAGCGGTATTTCCCCTACAGCGCCCCTGAGAGACAACACGAACAATCTTTGCCAGTGGAAACGAACATGACGAGTTCAAGCGCGAGCAGGCGACCCAGATTGTGTTTCGCATGTGGAAAGCCCGGTCATTGGAGAATGCATTGTATGCAGAAAGGCCAAAATAAGATAAGTAACAATTTTTGTTTTTGTGTGGAAGCATGTGTGTCTGTGAGGGACGTATTCATATCGTTTGATGATCTTGCGAGTACGTATACGCCAGGTGGTTTTGTTACACCCAGTTCTGGTTCGGTGAACAAATTTACTACCATAGTAGGGTCAATAGATGAAAGGTCAAACTCTGAGGTCAAATCACCGGTAATGCTTTGCATGAATGGGAGAGTATAGGGTCCTGTCAAAATGTGTTGCATGTTATACGCGATCGCGAGGGTTTGTTTTTAGAACCAGATAGCGTTGTTTTAGGTAACAATAAATCTGCAAAGGATAAAGGAGTTTTGTATTGCAAGAGATAGATGCGTTGCTTTTAAAAGGCTGTATAACAGAAGTTGACAGTGTCCCAAAGGTAGTTAACTCATTGACTGCTGGTAACAAGGAAAAGTTACGTCTTGTATTGGATTGTAGGCATGTGAATCCTTGTTTGTTTAAGTACAGGTGTAGGTTTGAGGATTCAGTGGTAGCTTTGGACATGTTCAAGACAAGCGATTGGGTATTTACGTTCGATCTCAAATCAGCTTATCACCATATTGAGATTTTCCGGACCATAGAACATTTTTAGGGTTTTCATGGGTGATCAGCGGCGAGCGAA
This sequence comes from Pecten maximus, assembly GCF_902652985.1. Lineage (NCBI taxonomy): Eukaryota > Metazoa > Mollusca > Bivalvia > Pectinida > Pectinidae > Pecten > Pecten maximus. Next base: position 2,113 of record NW_022982122.1, read on the forward strand.
AATACTTTGTTTTCAATGTATTACCATTTGGTCTTTCCACCGCTGGATATATTTTTACAAAGGTGACATGGGTGTTGGTAAAGCACTGGCGCTCGCAGGGAAATAGAGTAATAATGTATCTAGACGATGGTATGGGAGGTAATGCTACAGCAGCTGAGGCTAGCTCGCTCAGTGGTTCGGTAAGAACAGATCTGAGGCGTTTCGGTTTCCTAATAGCAGAGCAAAAATGTAGTTGGGTTCCGAGTCAAGATGCCGTATGGTTAGGCGTGCGTTGGTCATTTTCAGAGGGGATGGTTTTTATACCCGACAATAAGGTTGAAAGGCTGAGGTCGTCGTTACTCATGTTGTTGGATAGTGTATCTCATGTGAAAGAGTGACAGCGAGCTAGACTGATTGGTCAGATAATCGCTATGAAAGTAGCTATGGGTCCAGTGGTCAGAATGATGACACGGCAGATGTACACATGCGTGATTACGAAAGCAAGTTGGGACACTGGTATTTCTTTGACAAAAGACGCTTTAGATGAAATGCGATTCTGGTATTCTAAAGTAGAGCGCCTATAGACAAGTCGTACACGCACGATTTTGTGATTTACAGCGATGCTTCAGATACAGGTTATGGGGGGTATATACTCCATGTAAACGATAGCGAGGTTCTGGGTCAATGGGCAGAGTCCGAGTGTAGAGAAAGCTCAACTTGGAGAGAGTTGGAAGCTGTACTTCGAATGTTGTTACATTTCGATGGTTGCCTGGTAGGGCACACAGTGTTGTGGTGTACTGAGAGCCAGAATGTGGCGACAATATTGCCAAATGGTAGCAAAGTGGCTACGTTGAATGATAAGGCGGTAATCATCAGAGAACTTTGTTGCGACAAAGGGCTTAATTTAGTACCGGTGTGGGTACCAAGGGCAGATAACCAATTGGCAGATTTGTACAGTAGAGCATCAGACAGCGATGATTGGTCTGTTCAGAATTATATATTCAATTCCCTTCATGGGAAATGGGGCGAATTTACTGTCGACAGATTCGCGAGTGATAGAAATGCAAAATGCAGTGTTTTTAATTCGAGGTGGTGGTGCCCAGGTACAGCAGGAATAGACGGTTTGAGTCAGGCATGGGCTGGACAAAACAATTGGCTGGTTCCACCACCTGTTTTGATACCGAAGGTTATCAATAAGATGATAGAGGAGAAGGCCATGGGTACTCTGATAGTACCATATTGGACTTCAGCTCCTTTCTGGTCGGTAATTGCTCCAAGGGGAGATAAATATGCATTCTTTGTAAAGGAGCACAAGATGTTTTTTGAGGGTAGTGTGCTAGCTGGGAAGGGAAGCCTAAATGGAGTGTTTGACAAGAATGGGGGACCATGCATGGTAGCTTTAAGGCTGAGGTTATGATTCAAACTTGATTCGTTTTTTCAGGTGTCGGGCTTCACGCAAGCATAGATCAAGCGGTTAAGCGGGCAGGACAACATACAAGTCAGGCGGAGGGATTGATTACAAAATGGCGGGATACATCCTAACGGCAAAGAGTGATGCAACAGTCATTAAATATTACAGCGCTTTTAGACGATGGGAGCAATTCGTGAAGCAAGAGGGCGGTTGTCCCCTCCCTGCACAACCTATTTATATTTTATGTGGCGTTATATTTTACGCACATTTTGGATACGGGTGGATCAAGCAGTGTAGTCACATCAGCAGTTTACGGGATAAAATGGGTGCATTCGATTAACGGTTTCGACGACCCTACAGAGAACGGTTTCGTTAAAAATTTGATGGAGGCCGCTAAACGTCAAGCACGAGCTCCAAGGAAAAGAAAAGACACTGTGTCCTCTGACATGCTGATTAAGCTGTGTAATATCCATAAGGACTCTAGGGACATTTCTGTTGTAAGAGATCTCACTATGATAGTTTTGTGTTTCGCAGCTTTTCTCAGGTTTAATGAGTTGAGTGCGTTGCATTGCGAGGATGTGTCATTTCATGAGGTGTGTGTTAAGTTGGCGATTAAGAAAAGTAAGACTGACCAATATCGATTGGGAGACAAGATTGTAATAGCGAAAGGTAAGACGGCGGCATGTCCTTATTTAATGTTACAGAAGTTCATGAGTCTGTCCGGAGTAGAGGTAGGATCTAAAGATTTCTTGTTCAAACCATTGGTTCGCGGGAACGGTGGTTGTAAGCAGATATACAAGTCAAAGCCATTAAGTTACACTAGAGCTAGGGAATGCATTAATTGTCAAAAGGTTGGCCGAGGTAGCCGACGGGTTGGATTTAGGTCTGCATTCCCTAAGGGCTGGTGGAGCCACTGAGGCGGCCAATGCCGGCTTCAATGATAGGTGTTGGAAAAGGCATGGGAGATGGAGAAGTGATGCGTCAAAGGACGGCTACGTGGTCGATTCGCTGCAACGTAGGTTGCAGGTCACAGAGCAATTAGGGTAATAATTAAAGTTATCATTTATCTACAATATCCCATTCTTTTATATCTAAGGCCGAGCAGCTAATCGCATATATTGAGTTTGTTGTTATTATGCATGTATCGAGTAATTTATAGAGGACTTCAAATTTCCCGCGTTTCGGAGAATAGCGGAAAATATTTGTCCTATAGGTTCGCGTGTATACGTGTCGGTCGTATAGATCGGGGAGTATGTGCAGTTTGTATTGACCAATGGGATTGGTTCAGAAGTATGGGCCGTGGTAAGGTGGTCTTGTAAGTCATTCTAGCTTTCGGTCAGCAAGGGAACGCACCCTCTAAATTTCAATATATTTAGTTCATTGTAGCATAAGTATTTATATGTGGTGATCTTTATGTCGTATTGGGTTATTGCTAGTATGCGTGGTGATCGTGGTTGTACTCGATGTTTAGAAATCTCAGCAAAAATAAACCTTAAGCATATAGGGCTGGTGCACCTCCTGACTTGTTTCCCTAATAAGGGTTTTTCAGGTTGGGTGGCAGGCTTGGTTTTACAGGGCAATCACGGTCTGAGAGGGGGAGTTGGTTGAGTGTGGGTTCGATGTATATGCATTTGGAATTTATATTTTAAAATTAAATGCCGACTCAGTCGTTCCAAGGCCGAGCAGCTAATCGCATATATTGAGTTTGTTGTTATTATGCATGTATCGAGTAAATATATAGAGGACCAACATTGTCAGCAAATTTGGACTAAGACGTTCAGAGAAAAGGCATCTGTTTGTTCCTATATATATTGTATACATTTTGCCCAGAACACAAATATATAATAACTTACCATTTCCTGTGTTTCTGTGGCGACATGAATGTCCAAACGACAATCAAATATCCTATATTGTGGTCATTCGATACAAAAATACGTCGCCGGTGCGTTTGATTCGCAAATAGATTCTGCAAAGCATCAACGAGACACAGATATTCACTCCATAGCCCGACTCGATTTGCACTCTTCTATGAAGGGAAGTCTGCTAAGAAGATCGCATTCCGTTATATGTAAATCGAGTAAACGGGGAGAATATAACCCAAAAAA
>NW_022982123.1:0-21870 GCF_902652985.1 Pecten maximus
TTTTTTCCCGTTTAACCCAAAAATTTTCATGGCCCCCCCCTTTTTTTGTTTCCAATTTTTCCTAAAATTAAAAATCCATTTTTTTAAAATTAATTAGGGTTTTTTTCCTTTTTAAAAGGGGGTTTTCAGGGCCCGGTTTTCTGGCTTTTCAGGGGAGTTGTTAGGGAAAATTCATGGGCTGGCATACATAGTGTAACTTGAGGGGATTGTAAGAAAATCAGCCCCAAATTGTGTCAATTTTCCTTTTAAAATTTTTTGTCACTAGATAGGGGGGAAATTTTGTTCAAAAAAAATTGAAATAAATATCAAATTAAAGATAAAAAGAAATATAGAAAAAGGAATACGTTTTTAAATTTTATAATCAAAGTACAAAATATGAGACACAACGAAAAAAATTATTTTTAACTGCTTTTTGTTTAGGGGGGACTGGAAAATTTTGTATGGAACTCCCCAAATACCTGATTAGACTAGGAAAAAATTTTGGGAAAGAAAAAAAAATTCATATCTACTTTTGTTGAAATTCCTTGGCAGCTAATTGTCGAATAGTCCCGGGGTACTTATTGACTCTTCAAGGGGTTTAAAATGTTACGTAGTTTAATGTAATATAAAGGTCCAGATTACCTGAAATAATGAGGCCTTTCTTTTCAAATTTTTGAGGATCCCTGCCTATAAGCGCTTCACAAATTTATCATTTCTTAGCATTTGAAAAAATATTATACATTTGTTGCGCCCCATCAGCTACCATTTTTAGATAAAGAGGCTCAGGTTAAAAACTTTTGTGTGATTGTTTTAGGATTTTATCGGGTTTGGGGCCCCGGGTTTTAATTTATGTTATGTAAAGGTTTTGATGATATTTTTGGGGGCGATTGTTCTACCCCTTCTTCCCTTTTCGAAAATCGATAAAAAACTTAAATTTGCCAAAAAAATTTGGCTGCCCCTGTCGGCCATGTTTTTTTCCATTAGTCTCAAAAGAAATACCATAACTGGCACCGAGGGAACCTACAAAAAATTTTGGGAAAAAGACCCCTTCCCTTTCTAAAATAGTGTAAAAAAACTTAAATTGTCCAAACCAAATGGCTCCTTCGGCCATTTTTTTTTCCGTTGGTCTCAAAATGAAAATTGCAAAACCTAATGAAAGCACCAAGAACCTCTATAAATTTGAGAAAATAAATTCATGCTTTCTGAAAATGCAATAAAAAATTTCAATTGTAAAAACCAGATGGCTGTCTGTCGGCCATATTGTTTTCCATTTCTCAAAAATGCAAAAATATAACCACCCCCCAAAGGGGAAACCACATTCAATTTGGAAAGATCCCTTCAGCATTTTTTAAAAATGCGATAACAACTTCAATTCCAAATCCAAAGGCGCCTGTCGGCCATGTTGTTTTCCATTAGCTAAAAACCCAAATATGCAAAACTGCCCGGGGGGAAACCTTTTATGAAATTTAAAAAAAAATCCCGTCAACCTTTCTAGAATGTGATAAAAAATTTAAATTGAAAAAATCCAAGATGCTCCCCTGTGGGCTTTATTGTTTTCCGATTGGCCCCAAAAATGCAATTGCAAAACAAATGTTACACCAAAGGAACCAAACATATGAATTTGAGAAAGATAAATTCAGGTTTTTGAAAAATACCCAATAAAAAACTTAAATTTGACAAAACCTAAGAGGCTGTCTGTCGGCCATATTGTTTTCCGATTGGGTCCAAATGAAATTGCAAACTAAAACCAGAGAAACTATAAAATTTTAAAAACCCCCTCATATTTTTTAAAATACAAAACAAAGAATTGTTTACGGATGGGGGACGGACGGCCACTGACGCAGGGGATTTGTTTGTAATGCCCACCACTGATGAGGGGGGGTTAAAACACCGGGGTCGAAAAACAGACTCGGGGGCGTAAAAATGCGGTAGACGGGCGGGGTACCCCATACGAGGGCAATTAAACAAAGCCTATATTCAAACTTAAATTACTCTCTATCACTCAACTTGAGACAGTTTCTTAATCGCTCATTAGATGAACACGTTTTTTCATTAGCACTCTACTTATATGCTTACACTCCATACTGTGTAGCTAAAAATAACTATAAAAAAAAACCTTCATTCACATTACAGTTTCAAATCAATTTGAAGGGGAAATTTTTTGTTTTTTTCATTATTACTTGTCAAATTTTCTCCGCATAGTATATGTACCATATACTAACTGAAACGCATGATACATTATATTTGGGGGTGGGGTATATATATCATTTAAATTTAAGGGTTATGAATGTGAATGTAGCTATATGTATTATTCATCGATTTCAATCAGAGTTTTTTTTTAATCTGCCCTCTGTCAGATGAAAATGTAGTTCGAATGCCCAAACTGGATGAACTGTACATGTAGTAGCATTCTTCAAAGTCCATTATGAATGCTTTTCATACAAATGTATTTCTTTCAATTGTACATGTGTTTAAATTATTAGAACACTGAAGTAATTTTTATTTTCATAAAAATGGAAGTACTGCCTATCTTTAAAACTAAATCGGATATTGACAAGATAAATTTGCCAAAATGTTAAAAATCAAACCTTATTAAGTAGAATCTAAACAGTTGTAAATGGCTAAGCCCACTATTCTTAACAACAAAATTACTTATTTTGATTCTCTGTCAAATATAATCAGGTTACTTGAAGACTTTGTCAGAAAAGTTAACACATATATACATTATTAATAGTTGCTTTAATTAAATTAATCTGAATTTGAACATTAAACCGACTTAACAATTTAAATGAAAAAAATGTGTTTTCACCATTTACCATAATTGACAAGAAGAAAATAATTATTTAACTCAACCTATGATATAGTATTGTAACAGCCATCAAGACAATACTATTATCTTTAGTTATTTCACAATAGGATATATGCTCAACACAAAAAAGTTTTACAAATTTTTGTTGTTTAGAAGAATAATGAACTTAGTAATTTTTGCTGTTCTTCTCAAATAATATGTACTAGTGTTGTAAAGAAAAAAAAGATTAAATAATAATAATAAATCTAAGTTATAATAAATTATTTGCATTGATTTATCAATACTTTACTGTGCATTAGTTTAAAGGTTAATTTAATTCAGAAGCTGACATGATTTAAGACAGAAAAAACCGCAGATGTAGGAATATAACATTTCCACTGCCTTTAAATATCTCTGGTTAAATTTAGCAATCAGTACATTTCCATGAAAAATGGTGTTTTCTAAAGAGTTACTGCCCTTTAACCGTCCCTGAAGCGTTCAAAACTCCACCAAACATAATAAAGGTCTATGTAGATGTACATCGTAGACCCCTTTCTTTTTATAATATGCTTCGACTGTTATGTAATATTTCAAATGATAATGATAGATCATTTTCTATTTTTTTTTAAACCATCACGAATATTAGAAAAAAAGAATCAGTCGCTATAATTAGAGATGAAATTTTCAGTGACGTCTACATCTGCATGCAGACAGCCACGTTAATGCGGTACGCGTTCTGTAAACGAAAAACTTCATGTGCATTACGTAGGATATAATCAATAGATCCGAAGTCAATAATAATATTCACAAGTCCATTTGACATTTCGAAACCCTATTCAGTGAGAATTTATTTAACTTTTTATTTGCAAACATGCGTATGGTACTCGACTGCCGTTGTTGTGATATTGTCATGATGAATAGACAACTTTTTTTCTTTCGTAAAAAAACATCTATATAATCTAACCATCTGCAGACTACATCAATCACATGCAAGTTAATATTTCAGTGAGAAAATGACATTCAAAGTTGGGTTTGATCACCTACTCTTTCTTTTATTATTGTTTACATTACTGAAAGATGGCGGACAAAATCGGATGCTGGATGAGTGATTTTCAATGTTCAAAATAACACATCGATGTCGATGATGAAAATCAGCGTGATGTTAGTAGATTTTTCTTCCGGGTCACAGGTAAGCAGCAATATGGCGCCAGCGAAAAGTCGATTGTATCATTCCGCGTGAAATCTAATGCGTTCAACGCGGAAAAATATTCTTACGTATCATCGACAGAACATACTTAAATTAAATACTTTGAAAACTATCTATTTGTGAGGTTCTGTTGTTTTGTCATATATCTAACGAAACTGCAGTGTTGCATTTGACTCCGTAAGTCACGGACTATTTTTTTTTGCGATAGAATATGATTGTGAAGTGGCAGTGGAAGTTGTGTCAGAGCGAACGAAAATGCCAAAAAAAACAACACATTGTCCTGTCAGCTTCTAAAATACAACAAAACAAAAGGTGATTTTTTTTAATAGCTGAACTTCACTGTATGTCATTTTTTATCGTGAAGTTAAACAAATATTTACTGCATAACATTACGGAGTTACTGTAAAGCAACGTTTAGATTGGCCAACAGCAGTATCCGCCAGAGCCCTCAAAAGCGCTGACATAGACTCAAACTTACGTTTGTGTCTACGTTTGTGTCAACAAAACAAAGGTAATTTTTTTATAGCTGAACTTTACTATATGTCATTTTTTATCGTGAATATTTACGATATTTACAAATATTTACTGCATAGCATTACGCAGTTACTGTAAAGCAACGGTTAGATTGGCCAAGGCAGTATCCGCCAGAGGGCATCGTAGATTTTGTCAGCTACACCTCAAAAGCGCTGACATAGACTCAAACTTGCGTTTGTGTCAAAAACGAAAGCCGAAATTTGGTGTGACGGACGTCACACGCACGCTCAACAAATTGTCTTCACAAATCTGGTAAATTAAGTGTGGTATTCAACATAAGTAAAAGGTACATTAATGAAAACACCAGAACTAAAATAGTATTAAAAACAAAGTATGGTTTTAAAATGATATCTAACTATGTTATGCAATAATTTGATCACACTCAATCGGTCCAGGCTTTTCCTTTAGTTACGGGCGACACATAAATTTATAATGACGAAATCATGACAGCAGGATAATATTATAGTCCCATTTGTTATCCAATACGCTTTAAATGCATATTAAGCCAGACAACTTGGTTCATGCTGCAGATATCTCTCGAGTAAATGGATGATTTGTCGATTGTGCTGGTCGGTCGTAACATTTTGACAATTCCATAGCGAATGGACGTAATGGGTTGACAACCAATCTTGACACATGCAAGTCAATCGTTACAGGCGTTCAAAATACCATCGAAAAAAAAGATATTTCCGTAAATGGAGAACTTTTTGTTTCGTGGATATTTCACTGTTTACAAAACTGAAAAAAGTTAACAAACGCAATTATTTGTATGTAGCCTCCACGTATCAGAACTCGTAAAGAAATGAACGGACGTCACACCTTGACCTCCTTATAGCCGTGCGGATGTAACATTTTGGCTATACCTTGTATGCACATTTTGTCAATTGTTACAGACGAACTCTAAATAGTTGAAATACTTATTTTCATAGCATAACTGTCTTTACAATGCAGCTGAAATCAATTGAACAGTGTTGATAATAATAGCTTCAAATGGTAGGAGTTGTTAAACAACATTTTGTTTTGATAATATTACAATTTGTGTAATTTATGAACGCCTGTAACAGATTGACATTTTTAAGTGATGGACATAACATTATTGACAAAACAGAGGGATCATTATCAATGATGCAATGTAATGATTAATGAAACGTTCTGATATTTATTGCATTACATTTTTTTTAAATATGTAACCACCAATCTACATGTATGTAATTGCATAATTTTTTTTCAAATAATTAGATGATAACTTTATACAAAATAAAAGTGTAATATTGCATGACATCCATCATCCTTTGAATCCATATTCACCATGTTTTGCTGGAAATTCATATAGAACTATATAGAACTAACTTTAGGAAATTTTATAAAATAAGTTGAGTATCAAATACAATGCAGAAAAAAATCAATATTTGTTTGCTCTTTTCATTCAGAACTTCCGCACAAGACTCAAAGTTGTCGAGTCGAAAGATAATCATATTATAACAAAGACAACATTGACGGATGCAGAGAGGGCACGCAAGTATGTATAGTTGAAGTACTAGTACTGTTGTTTGAGTTTCCTTATTACTTCATAGTTCAAATCAAGAAATAAATCTAAGATTAAATACTTAAAATGGAGTTCATTTTATTTTTAAAATGTCTAGCTTCCAAGTTAATTATATTTTGCTGTGCACATGTATCTTGTTTTCTTTGAATTTTGCCCAAAAGTGGTGCCCCTGTTTGCCCAAGACTATGCATTTGTCCCTTAACTAGACTAAAAAGCCATTCGTGTTACCTCCCGTGGACGCTGTTAAATTTAAGAGAGACAATTGTCTGACAATATAATGATGTCTGCATTCACTCCGGCATTGTAGCATTTGTCGGCCATTTTGGCAATTCTATGAAAGGACGTGATTGGTCCAGCGGCTGCTGCGCCCTATCGGGTTTTTCTATTGGTCAACTTTGGCGCATTATTTGGATCTCAAAACCGAACAGACAGAATTATTTTCTCCGAAGTATTTTTTGTGAACAACAACGATGGCAGAGGAATTTGTTAGTAACAAACACTTTGCACTTCTGTTTTGGTACTACAAGGAAAGACATTGGACGGTACAAACTACCTCGACCATCATAAAGCCTCGGAAGGAGCCAAATGCCTACACAACTGGAGATTTTGTTTTGGCCCGATTCCAGGGAAAACATTACCGGGCTGCAGTCCTAGGGACTGAAGGTCAGTTTGCATGTATTTTGATAGCATTTATCTAATATATGTTAATCTTTGAGTGCCTTGTTTATTGAGTTCCTAAAATCCAATGTCCGACGGAGACGATCTTAAAAGTAGAAATATTTCTTACCGACGGTCACATTTTTTCAAAAAAGCAAAAAGCGTCTGCATACAAAATCATGAACAAATTAAAATACTCAAAAAAGTACGCGTCCGCACATAATTTCATATGACTACAATACACCTATTTTCCAAATTTCAGTATGATATATATATATTTATTATCGTGTTTAATCACTTCATTATGTTTAAATCAACACCAATGACGCAGAAAACGAAAGTAAATTTGAGCCTGAGGCCGCCATTCTGTAACCGATGTAAACACTACGGCATGGACCGCCTCAGTGGCGGCTGAATTCTTTGAAATAGACACTTTTAACAAATGAATATACTTCTGGTACGTAAAATCATTCATCTATGCAACCAGTCAATGGTGAATTGGAACTGTTAATTAGAGGCCAACTAAGATAACCCAGTAATATAGTGACCAGTTGCCATAGCAACCATAATTTTGAGAAAAAGAAAGTGAGATGCACATCTGCACATGGTCCTTTATATTTGTGTGAAGTTTCATTGAAATCGGCCCTTCGGTTTAGGAGGAGTTGTCTGGACAAACTTAAAGTTATGGTTCTTATCAGAAAACCTGTTTATAGTGACCAGTTGCCATAGCAACCATAATTTTGCGAAAAAGAAAGTGGCATGCACATCTACACATGGTCCTCTATATTTGTGTGAAGTTTCATCGAAATAAGCCCTTCGGTTTAGGAGTTGTCCGGACAAACTTAAAGTTATGGTTCTTATCAGAAAACCTGTTTATAGTGACCAGTTGCCATAGCAACCATAATTTTGAGAAAAAGAAAGTGGCATGCACATCTACACATGATCATTAATATGTGTGTGAAGTTACATTGGAATCGGCCCATCGGTTTAGGAGGAGTTATCCAGTTTCTATGGTAAAAAGATTTTGAATGGAGAATTATTATGATCAACAATATTTCCTTTGTTTTGTAATGAGGAATTTCCCGGCCTACGTTTGATTATTGAAGGAGTAAAGAGCTGTGATCTTGGCTTTAATATAACCAGATTACAAGAATGGTTATTATTTAAAAGCAGACCTGATTACTGAATGAATTAGATATTTTATGTAACAGATTTCATGAATAAGTAAGAAATACAGTTTTAATAAGAATTTTCAGTTGATATTCATTTTATTTATTATAGATTTTCTGCAAGCATGCAGAATTATGATTTGTTTTATTTCTATTGGAATTCATTCTTATTTGGTTAACATCATCAGCATTGGATGACAGCTTAATGGTATACACTTGTCGGCTCTGACTGACCCCTAGGGGCTGATAGGCGGGGCCAAAAAGGGTCAATTATATTAACTGAAATATTTCAAATCTCAGGTGACCGTTAAGGCCCATGGGCCTCTTGTTAATTTATATACATGTCCTGCAACAAAATTGGATTAAGTAGTAGAGGATAGAGGTGGTTGTACACCTGTGTTTATTTGATTTTTGATTGTTTTACTGTAATGGGAGTAAATCACTTTGCTAATTTCCATAAATTTCATCTTAAGTTCTGCTATTTCATAATATGTTATTAAAATTGTCCCATGAAATAACTTTGATAAACAGTAACAAGGGCCCAATGGGCCCAAATCGCTCACCTGCAATGCAGTGATCTTTTCATATATGGATCCTGCAGTTATTTGAAAGCATGCTACAGGACCAATATAATGTCTCTCTGCACTTTGGCTTTTCACTAAAAGTCATTTAAAGATTTAAGCATACTTGATCGACGTGACCTTGAATGAAGGTCAAGGTCATTCATTTGAACAAACTTGGTAGCCCTTCACCCCAGCATGCTACAGACCCAATATCAACTCCCTGGGACTCTTGGTTATTGAGAAGAAGTTGTTTAAAGATTTTAGCCTTTTTGACCCCTGTGACCTTGAATGAAGGTCAAGGTCATTCATTTGAACAAACTTGGTAGCCCTTTACCCCAGCATGCTACAGACCCAATATCAACTCTCTGAAACTCTTGGTTATTGAGAAGAAGTCGTTTAAAGATTTTAGCCTTTTTGACTCCTGTGACCTTGAATGAAAGTCAAGGTCATTCATTTGAACAAACTTGGTAGCCCTTCACCCCAGCATGCTACAGGCCAAATATTAGGTCTCTGGGACTCTTGGTTATTGAGAAGAAGTCGTTTAAAGATTTTAGCCTTTTTGACTCCTGTGACCTTGAATGAAAGTCAAGGTCATTCATTTGAACAAACTTGGTAGCTCTTTACCCCAGCATGCTACAGGCCAAATATTAGGTCTCTGGGACTGTTGGTTATCGAGAAGAAGTCGTTTAAAGATTTTAGCCTTTTTGGCCCCTGTGACCTTGAATGAAGGTCAAGGCCATTCATTTGAACAAACTAGGTAGCCCTTCATCCCAGCATGCTACAGACCCAATATCAACTCCCTGGGACTGTTGGTTATTGAGAAGAAGTTGTTTAAAGATTTTAGCCTTTTTGACCCCTGTGACCTTGAATGAAGGTCAAGGTCATTCATTTGAACAAACTTGGTAGCCCTTCACCCCAGCATGCTACAGGCCAAATATTAGGTCTCTGGGACTCTTAGTTATTGAGAAGAAGTCGTTTAAAGATTTTAGCCTTTTTGACTCCTGTGACCTTGAATGAAAGTCAAGGTCATTCATTTGAACAAACTTGGTAGCCCTTCACCCCAGCATGCTACAGACCCAATATCAACTCCCTGAGACTCTTGGTTATTGAGAAGTCGTTTAAAGATTTTAGCCTTTTTGACTCCTGTGACCTTGAATGAAAGTCAAGGTCATTCATTTGAACAAACTTGGGAGCCCTTCACCCCAGCATGCTACAGGCCAAATATTAGGCCTCTGGGACTCTTGGTTATTGAGAAGAAGTCGTTTAAAGATTTTAGCCTTTTTGACTCCTGTGACCTTGAATGACGGTCAAGGTCATTCATTTGAACAAACTTGGTAGCCCTTCACCCCAGCATGCTACAGACCCAATATCAACTCCCTGGGACTCTTGGTTATTGAGAAGAAGTCGTTTAAAGATTTTAGCCTTTTTGACCCCTGTGACCTTGAATGAAAGTCAAGGTCATTCATTTGAACAAACTTGGTAGCCCTTCACCCGAGCATGCTACAGACCCAATATCAACTCCCTGGGACTCTTGGTTATTGAGAAGAAGTCGTTTGAAGATTTTAGCCTTTTTGACCCCTGTGACCTTGAATGAAGGTCAAGGTCATTCATTTGAACAAACTTGGTAGCTCTTTACCCCAGCATGCTACAGGCCAAATATTAGGTCTCTGGGACTGTTGGTTATCGAGAAGAAGTCGTTTAAAGATTTTAGCCTTTTTGGCCCCTGTGACCTTGAATGAAGGTCAAGGCCATTCATTTGAACAAACTAGGTAGCCCTTCATCCCAGCATGCTACAGACCCAATATCAACTCCCTGGGACTGTTGGTTATTGAGAAGTTGTTTGAAGATTTTAGCCTTTTTGACCCCTGTGACCTTGAATGAAGGTCAAGGTCATTCATTTGAACAAACTTGGTAGCCCTTCACCCCAGCATGCTACAGGCCAAATATTAGGTCTCTGGGACTCTTAGTTATTCAGAAGAAGTCGTTTAAAGATTTTAGCCTTTTTGACTCCTGTGACCTTGAATGAAAGTCAAGGTCATTCATTTGAACAAACTTGGTAGCCCTTCACCCCAGCATGCTACAGACCCAATATCAACTCCCTGAGACTCTTGGTTATTGAGAAGAAGTCGTTTAAAGATTTTAGCCTTTTTGACTCCTGTGACCTTGAATGAAAGTCAAGGTCATTCATTTGAACAAACTTGGGAGCCCTTCACCCCAGCATGCTACAGGCCAAATATTAGGCCTCTGGGACTCTTGGTTATTGAGAAGAAGTCGTTTAAAGATTTTAGCCTTTTTGACTCCTGTGACCTTGAATGACGGTCAAGGTCATTCATTTGAACAAACTTGGTAGCCCTTCACCCCAGCATGCTACAGACCCAATATCAACTCCCTGGGACTCTTGGTTATTGAGAAGAAGTCGTTTAAAGATTTTAGCCTTTTTGACCCCTGTGACCTTGAATGAACGTCAAGGTCATTCATTTGAACAAACTTGGTAGCCCTTCACCCGAGCATGCTACAGACCCAATATCAACTCCCTGGGACTCTTGGTTATTGAGAAGAAGTCGTTTAAAGATTTTAGCCTTTTTGACTCCTGTGACCTTGAATGAAAGTCAAGGTCATTCATTTGAACAAACTTGGTAGCTCTTTACCCCAGCATGCTACAGGCCAAATATTAGGTCTCTGGGACTGTTGGTTATCGAGAAGAAGTCGTTTAAAGATTTTAGCCTTTTTGGCCCCTGTGACCTTGAATGAAGGTCAAGGCCATTCATTTGAACAAACTAGGTAGCCCTTCATCCCAGCATGCTACAGACCCAATATCAACTCCCTGGGACTGTTGGTTATTGAGAAGAAGTTGTTTGAAGATTTTAGCCTTTTTGACCCCTGTGACCTTGAATGAAGGTCAAGGTCATTCATTTGAACAAACTTGGTAGCCCTTCATCCCAGCATGCTACAGACCCAATATCAACTCCCTGGGACTGTTGGTTATTGAGAAGTTGTTTGAAGATTTTAGCCTTTTTGACCCCTGTGACCTTGAATGAAGGTCAAGGTCATTCATTTGAACAAACTTGGTAGCCCTTCACCCCAGCATGCTACAGGCCAAATATTAGGTCTCTGGGACTCTTAGTTATTCAGAAGAAGTCGTTTAAAGATTTTAGCCTTTTTGACTCCTGTGACCTTGAATGAAAGTCAAGGTCATTCATTTGAACAAACTTGGTAGCCCTTCACCCCAGCATGCTACAGACCCAATATCAACTCCCTGAGACTCTTGGTTATTGAGAAGAAGTCGTTTAAAGATTTTAGCCTTTTTGACTCCTGTGACCTTGAATGAAAGTCAAGGTCATTCATTTGAACAAACTTGGGAGCCCTTCACCCCAGCATGCTACAGGCCAAATATTAGGCCTCTGGGACTCTTGGTTATTGAGAAGAAGTCGTTTAAAGATTTTAGCCTTTTTGACTCCTGTGACCTTGAATGACGGTCAAGGTCATTCATTTGAACAAACTTGGTAGCCCTTCACCCCAGCATGCTACAGACCCAATATCAACTCCCTGGGACTCTTGGTTATTGAGAAGAAGTCGTTTAAAGATTTTAGCCTTTTTGACCCCTGTGACCTTGAATGAAAGTCAAGGTCATTCATTTGAACAAACTTGGTAGCCCTTCACCCGAGCATGCTACAGACCCAATATCAACTCCCTGGGACTCTTGGTTATTGAGAAGAAGTCGTTTAAAGATTTTAGCCTTTTTGACTCCTGTGACCTTGAATGAAAGTCAAGGTCATTCATTTGAACAAACTTGGTAGCTCTTTACCCCAGCATGCTACAGGCCAAATATTAGGTCTCTGGGACTGTTGGTTATCGAGAAGAAGTCGTTTAAAGATTTTAGCCTTTTTGGCCCCTGTGACCTTGAATGAAGGTCAAGGCCATTCATTTGAACAAACTAGGTAGCCCTTCATCCCAGCATGCTACAGACCCAATATCAACTCCCTGGGACTGTTGGTTATTGAGAAGAAGTCGTTTAAAGATTTTAGCCTTTTTGACTCCTGTGACCTTGAATGAAAGTCAAGGTCATTCATTTGAACAAACTTGGTAGCCCTTCACCCCAGCATGCTACAGACCCAATATCAAGTCCCTGGGACTCTTGGTTATTGAGAAGAAGTCGTTTAAAGATTTTAGCCTTTTTGACTCCTGTGACCTTGAATGAAGGTCAAGGTCATTCATTTGAACAAACTTGGTAGCCCTTCACCCCAGCATGCTACAGACCCAATATCAAGTCCCTGGGTCTTTTGGCTATTTAGAAGAAGTCGTCTAATTTTTTTTTAGCCTTTTTGACTCCTGTGACCTTGAATGAAAGTCAAGGTCATTCATTTGAACAAACTTGGTAGCCCTTCACCCCAGCATGCTACAGACCCAATATCAACTCCCTGGGACTGTTGGTTATTGAGAAGAAGTTGTTTAAAGATTTTAGCCTTTTTGACCCCTGTGACCTTGAATGAAGGTCAAGGTCATTCATTTGAACAAACTTGGTAGCCCTTCACCCCAGCATGCTACAGACCCAATATCAACTCCCTGGGACTCTTGGTTATTGAGAAGAAGTCGTTTAAAGATTTTAGCCTTTTTGACCCCTGTGACCTTGAATGAAAGTCAAGGTCATTCATTTGAACAAACTTGGTAGCCCTTCACCCGAGCATGCTACAGACCCAATATCAACTCCCTGGGACTCTTGGTTATTGAGAAGAAGTCGTTTAAAGATTTTAGCCTTTTTGACTCCTGTGACCTTGAATGAAAGTCAAGGTCATTCATTTGAACAAACTTGGTAGCTCTTTACCCCAGCATGCTACAGGCCAAATATTAGGTCTCTGGGACTGTTGGTTATCGAGAAGAAGTCGTTTAAAGATTTTAGCCTTTTTGGCCCCTGTGACCTTGAATGAAGGTCAAGGCCATTCATTTGAACAAACTAGGTAGCCCTTCATCCCAGCATGCTACAGACCCAATATCAACTCCCTGGGACTGTTGGTTATTGAGAAGAAGTCGTTTAAAGATTTTAGCCTTTTTGACTCCTGTGACCTTGAATGAAAGTCAAGGTCATTCATTTGAACAAACTTGGTAGCCCTTCACCCCAGCATGCTACAGACCCAATATCAAGTCCCTGGGACTCTTGGTTATTGAGAAGAAGTCGTTTAAAGATTTTAGCCTTTTTGACTCCTGTGACCTTGAATGAAGGTCAAGGTCATTCATTTGAACAAACTTGGTAGCCCTTCACCCCAGCATGCTACAGACCCAATATCAAGTCCCTGGGTCTTTTGGCTATTTAGAAGAAGTCGTCTAATTTTTTTTTAGCCTTTTTGACTCCTGTGACCTTGAATGAAAGTCAAGGTCATTCATTTGAACAAACTTGGTAGCCCTTCACCCCAGCATGCTACAGACCCAATATCAACTCCCTGGGACTGTTGGTTATTGAGAAGAAGTTGTTTAAAGATTTTAGCCTTTTTGACCCCTGTGACCTTGAATGAAGGTCAAGGTCATTCATTTGAACAAACTTGGTAGCCCTTTACCCCAGCATGCTACAGACCCAATATCAACTCTCTGAAACTCTTGGTTATTGAGAAGAAGTCGTTTAAAGATTTTAGCCTTTTTGACTCCTGTGACCTTGAATGAAAGTCAAGGTCATTCATTTGAACAAACTTGGTAGCCATTCACCCCAGCATGCTACAGGCCAAATATTAGGTCTCTGGGACTCTTGGTTATTGAGAAGAAGTCGTTTAAAGATTTTAGCCTTTTTGACTCCTGTGACCTTGAATGAAAGTCAAGGTCATTCATTTGAACAAACTTGGTAGCTCTTTACCCCAGCATGCTACAGGCCAAATATTAGGTCTCTGGGACTGTTGGTTATCGAGAAGAAGTCGTTTAAAGATTTTAGCCTTTTTGGCCCCTGTGACCTTGAATGAAGGTCAAGGCCATTCATTTGAACAAACTAGGTAGCCCTTCATCCCAGCATGCTACAGACCCAATATCAACTCCCTGGGACTGTTGGTTATTGAGAAGTTGTTTGAAGATTTTAGCCTTTTTGACCCCTGTGACCTTGAATGAAGGTCAAGGTCATTCATTTGAACAAACTTGGTAGCCCTTCACCCCAGCATGGTACAGGCCAAATATTAGGTCTCTGGGACTCTTAGTTATTGAGAAGAAGTCGTTTAAAGATTTTAGCCTTTTTGACTCCTGTGACCTTGAATGAAAGTCAAGGTCATTCATTTGAACAAACTTGGTAGCCCTTCACCCCAGCATGCTACAGACCCAATATCAACTCCCTGAGACTGTTGGTTATTGAGAAGAAGTCGTTTCAAGATTTTAGCCTTTTTGACTCCTGTGACCTTGAATGAAAGTCAAGGTCATTCATTTGAACAAACTTGGTAGCCCTTCACCCCAGCATGCTACAGGCCAAATATTAGGTCTCTGGGACTCTTAGTTATTGAGAAGAAGTCGTTTAAAGATTTTAGCCTTTTTGACTCCTGTGACCTTGAATGAAAGTCAAGGTCATTCATTTGAACAAACTTGGTAGCCCTTCACCCCAGCATGCTACAGACCCAATATCAACTCCCTGAGACTGTTGGTTATTGAGAAGAAGTCGTTTAAAGATTTTAGCCTTTTTGACTCCTGTGACCTTGAATGAAAGTCAAGGTCATTCATTTGAACAAACTTGGGAGCCCTTCACCCCAGCATGCTACAGGCCAAATATTAGGCCTCTGGGACTCTTGGTTATTGAGAAGAAGTCGTTTAAAGATTTTAGCCTTTTTGACTCCTGTGACCTTGAATGACGGTCAAGGTCATTCATTTGAACAAACTTGGTAGCCCTTCACCCCAGCATGCTACAGACCCAATATCAACTCCCTGGGACTCTTGGTTATTGAGAAGAAGTCGTTTGAAGATTTTAGCCTTTTTGACCCCTGTGACCTTGAATGAAGGTCAAGGTCATTCATTTGAACAAACTTGGTAGCTCTTTACCCCAGCATGCTACAGGCCAAATATTAGGTCTCTGGGACTGTTGGTTATCGAGAAGAAGTCGTTTAAAGATTTTAGCCTTTCTGGCCCCTGTGACCTTGAATGAAGGTCAAGGCCATTCATTTGAACAAACTAGGTAGCCCTTCATCCCAGCATGCTACAGACCCAATATCAACTCCCTGGGACTGTTGGTTATTGAGAAGAAGTTGTTTGAAGATTTTAGCCTTTTTGACCCCTGTGACCTTGAATGAAGGTCAAGGTCATTCATTTGAACAAACTTGGTAGCCCTTCACCCCAGCATGCTACAGACCCAATATCAACTCCCTGGGACTCTTGGTTATTGAGAAGAAGTCGTTTAAAGATTTTAGCCTTTTTGACCCCTGTGACCTTGAATGAAAGTCAAGGTCATTCATTTGAACAAACTTGGTAGCCCTTCACCCGAGCATGCTACAGACCCAATATCAACTCCCTGGGACTCTTGGTTATTGAGAAGAAGTCGTTTAAAGATTTTAGCCTTTTTGACTCCTGTGACCTTGAATGAAAGTCAAGGTCATTCATTTGAACAAACTTGGTAGCTCTTTACCCCAGCATGCTACAGGCCAAATATTAGGTCTCTGGGACTGTTGGTTATCGAGAAGAAGTCGTTTAAAGATTTTAGCCTTTTTGGCCCCTGTGACCTTGAATGAAGGTCAAGGCCATTCATTTGAACAAACTAGGTAGCCCTTCATCCCAGCATGCTACAGACCCAATATCAACTCCCTGGGACTGTTGGTTATTGAGAAGAAGTCGTTTAAAGATTTTAGCCTTTTTGACTCCTGTGACCTTGAATGAAAGTCAAGGTCATTCATTTGAACAAACTTGGTAGCCCTTCACCCCAGCATGCTACAGACCCAATATCAACTCCCTGGGACTCTTGGTTATTGAGAAGAAGTCGTTTAAAGATTTTAGCCTTTTTGACTCCTGTGACCTTGAATGAAGGTCAAGGTCATTCATTTGAACAAACTTGGTAGCCCTTCACCCCAGCATGCTACAGACCCAATATCAAGTCCCTGGGTCTTTTGGCTATTTAGAAGAAGTCGTCTAATTTTTTTTTAGCCTTTTTGACTCCTGTGACCTTGAATGAAAGTCAAGGTCATTCATTTGAACAAACTTGGTAGCCCTTCACCCCAGCATGCTACAGACCCAATATCAACTCCCTGGGACTGTTGGTTATTGAGAAGAAGTTGTTTAAAGATTTTAGCCTTTTTGACCCCTGTGACCTTGAATGAAGGTCAAGGTCATTCATTTGAACAAACTTGGTAGCCCTTTACCCCAGCATGCTACAGACCCAATATCAACTCTCTGAAACTCTTGGTTATTGAGAAGAAGTCGTTTAAAGATTTTAGCCTTTTTGACCCCTGTGACCTTGAATGTCATTCAAGGTCATTCATTTGAACAAACTTGGTAGCCATTCACCCCAGCATGCTACAGGCCAAATATTAGGTCTCTGGGACTCTTGGTTATTGAGAAGAAGTCGTTTAAAGATTTTAGCCTTTTTGACTCCTGTGACCTTGAATGAAAGTCAAGGTCATTCATTTGAACAAACTTGGTAGCTCTTTACCCCAGCATGCTACAGGCCAAATATTAGGTCTCTGGGACTGTTGGTTATCGAGAAGAAGTCGTTTAAAGATTTTAGCCTTTTTGGCCCCTGTGACCTTGAATGAAGGTCAAGGCCATTCATTTGAACAAACTAGGTAGCCCTTCATCCCAGCATGCTACAGACCCAATATCAACTCCCTGGGACTGTTGGTTATTGAGAAGAAGTTGTTTGAAGATTTTAGCCTTTTTGACCCCTGTGACCTTGAATGAAGGTCAAGGTCATTCATTTGAACAAACTTGGTAGCCCTTCACCCCAGCATGGTACAGGCCAAATATTAGGTCTCTGGGACTCTTAGTTATTGAGAAGAAGTCGTTTAAAGATTTTAGCCTTTTTGACTCCTGTGACCTTGAATGAAAGTCAAGGTCATTCATTTGAACAAACTTGGTAGCCCTTCACCCCAGCATGCTACAGACCCAATATCAACTCCCTGAGACTGTTGGTTATTGAGAAGAAGTCGTTTCAAGATTTTAGCCTTTTTGACTCCTGTGACCTTGAATGAAAGTCAAGGTCATTCATTTGAACAAACTTGGTAGCCCTTCACCCCAGCATGCTACAGGCCAAATATTAGGTCTCTGGGACTCTTAGTTATTGAGAAGAAGTCGTTTAAAGATTTTAGCCTTTTTGACTCCTGTGACCTTGAATGAAAGTCAAGGTCATTCATTTGAACAAACTTGGTAGCCCTTCACCCCAGCATGCTACAGACCCAATATCAACTCCCTGAGACTGTTGGTTATTGAGAAGAAGTCGTTTAAAGATTTTAGCCTTTTTGACTCCTGTGACCTTGAATGAAAGTCAAGGTCATTCATTTGAACAAACTTGGGAGCCCTTCACCCCAGCATGCTACAGGCCAAATATTAGGCCTCTGGGACTCTTGGTTATTGAGAAGAAGTCGTTTAAAGATTTTAGCCTTTTTGACTCCTGTGACCTTGAATGACGGTCAAGGTCATTCATTTGAACAAACTTGGTAGCCCTTCACCCC
Source organism: Pecten maximus (assembly GCF_902652985.1). Taxonomy (NCBI): domain Eukaryota; kingdom Metazoa; phylum Mollusca; class Bivalvia; order Pectinida; family Pectinidae; genus Pecten; species Pecten maximus. The sequence goes on from NW_022982123.1 coordinate 18,055, forward strand.
AGCATGCTACAGACCCAATATCAACTCCCTGGGACTCTTGGTTATTGAGAAGAAGTCGTTTGAAGATTTTAGCCTTTTTGACCCCTGTGACCTTGAATGAAGGTCAAGGTCATTCATTTGAACAAACTTGGTAGCTCTTTACCCCAGCATGCTACAGGCCAAATATTAGGTCTCTGGGACTGTTGGTTATCGAGAAGAAGTCGTTTAAAGATTTTAGCCTTTCTGGCCCCTGTGACCTTGAATGAAGGTCAAGGCCATTCATTTGAACAAACTAGGTAGCCCTTCATCCCAGCATGCTACAGACCCAATATCAACTCCCTGGGACTGTTGGTTATTGAGAAGAAGTTGTTTGAAGATTTTAGCCTTTTTGACCCCTGTGACCTTGAATGAAGGTCAAGGTCATTCATTTGAACAAACTTGGTAGCCCTTCACCCCAGCATGCTACAGGCCAAATATTAGGTCTCTGGGACTCTTAGTTATTGAGAAGAAGTCGTTTAAAGATTTTAGCCTTTTTGACTCCTGTGACCTTGAATGAAAGTCAAGGTCATTCATTTGAACAAACTTGGTAGCCCTTCACCCCAGCATGCTACAGACCCAATATCAACTCCCTGAGACTGTTGGTTATTGAGAAGAAGTCGTTTAAAGATTTTAGCCTTTTTGACTCCTGTGACCTTGAATGAAAGTCAAGGTCATTCATTTGAACAAACTTGGTAGCCCTTCACCCCAGCATGCTACAGACCCAATATCAAGTCCCTGGGACTCTTGGTTATTGAGAAGAAGTCGTTTAAAGATTTTAGCCTTTTTGACTCCTGTGACCTTGAATGAAGGTCAAGGTCATTCATTTGAACAAACTTGGTAGCCCTTCACCCCAGCATGCTACAGACCCAATATCAAGTCCCTGGGATCTTTGGCTATTTAGAAGAAGTCGTTTAATTTTTTTAGCCTTTTTGACTCCTGTGACCTTGAATGAAAGTCAAGGTCATTCATTTGAACAAACTTGGTAGCCCTTCACCCCAGCATGCTACAGACCCAATATCAACTCCCTGGGACTCTTGGTTATTGAGAAGAAGTCGTTTAAAGATTTTAGCCTTTTTGACTCCTGTGACCTTGAATGAAGGTCAAGGTCATTCATTTGAACAAACTTGGTAGCCCTTTACCCCAGCATGCTACAGACCCAATATCAACTCTCTGAAACTCTTGGTTATTGAGAAGAAGTCGTTTAAAGATTTTAGCCTTTTTGACTCCTGTGACCTTGAATGAAAGTCAAGGTCATTCATTTGAACAAACTTGGTAGCCATTCACCCCAGCATGCTACAGGCCAAATATTAGGTCTCTGGGACTCTTGGTTATTGAGAAGAAGTCGTTTAAAGATTTTAGCCTTTTTGACTCCTGTGACCTTGAATGAAAGTCAAGGTCATTCATTTGAACAAACTTGGTAGCTCTTTACCCCAGCATGCTACAGGCCAAATATTAGGTCCTCTGGGACTGTTGGTTATCGAGAAGAAGTCGTTTAAAGATTTTAGCCTTTTTGGCCCCTGTGACCTTGAATGAAGGTCAAGGCCATTCATTTGAACAAACTAGGTAGCCCTTCATCCCAGCATGCTACAGACCCAATATCAACTCCCTGGGACTGTTGGTTATTGAGAAGTTGTTTGAAGATTTTAGCCTTTTTGACCCCTGTGACCTTGAATGAAGGTCAAGGTCATTCATTTGAACAAACTTGGTAGCCCTTCACCCCAGCATGGTACAGGCCAAATATTAGGTCTCTGGGACTCTTAGTTATTGAGAAGAAGTCGTTTAAAGATTTTAGCCTTTTTGACTCCTGTGACCTTGAATGAAAGTCAAGGTCATTCATTTGAACAAACTTGGTAGCCCTTCACCCCAGCATGCTACAGACCCAATATCAACTCCCTGAGACTGTTGGTTATTGAGAAGAAGTCGTTTCAAGATTTTAGCCTTTTTGACTCCTGTGACCTTGAATGAAAGTCAAGGTCATTCATTTGAACAAACTTGGTAGCCCTTCACCCCAGCATGCTACAGGCCAAATATTAGGTCTCTGGGACTCTTAGTTATTGAGAAGAAGTCGTTTAAAGATTTTAGCCTTTTTGACTCCTGTGACCTTGAATGAAAGTCAAGGTCATTCATTTGAACAAACTTGGTAGCCCTTCACCCCAGCATGCTACAGACCCAATATCAACTCCCTGAGACTGTTGGTTATTGAGAAGAAGTCGTTTAAAGATTTTAGCCTTTTTGACTCCTGTGACCTTGAATGAAAGTCAAGGTCATTCATTTGAACAAACTTGGGAGCCCTTCACCCCAGCATGCTACAGGCCAAATATTAGGCCCCTGGGACTCTTGGTTATTGAGAAGAAGTCGTTTAAAGATTTTAGCCTTTTTGACTCCTGTGACCTTGAATGACGGTCAAGGTCATTCATTTGAACAAACTTGGTAGCCCTTCACCCCAGCATGCTACAGACCCAATATCAACTCCCTGGGACTCTTGGTTATTGAGAAGAAGTCGTTTGAAGATTTTAGCCTTTTTGACCCTGTGACCTTGAATGAAGGTCAAGGTCATTCATTTGAACAAACTTGGTAGCTCTTTACCCCAGCATGCTACAGGCCAAATATTAGGTCTCTGGGACTGTTGGTTATCGAGAAGAAGTCGTTTAAAGATTTTAGCCTTTCTGGCCCCTGTGACCTTGAATGAAGGTCAAGGCCATTCATTTGAACAAACTAGGTAGCCCTTCATCCCAGCATGCTACAGACCCAATATCAACTCCCTGGGACTGTTGGTTATTGAGAAGAAGTTGTTTGAAGATTTTAGCCTTTTTGACCCCTGTGACCTTGAATGAAGGTCAAGGTCATTCATTTGAACAAACTTGGTAGCCCTTCACCCCAGCATGCTACAGACCCAATATCAACTCCCTGGGACTCTTGGTTATTGAGAAGAAGTCGTTTAAAGATTTTAGCCTTTTTGACCCCTGTGACCTTGAATGAAAGTCAAGGTCATTCATTTGAACAAACTTGGTAGCCCTTCACCCGAGCATGCTACAGACCCAATATCAACTCCCTGGGACTCTTGGTTATTGAGAAGAAGTCGTTTAAAGATTTTAGCCTTTTTGACTCCTGTGACCTTGAATGAAAGTCAAGGTCATTCATTTGAACAAACTTGGTAGCCTCTTTACCCCAGCATGCTACAGGCCAAATATTAGGTCTCTGGGACTGTTGGTTATCGAGAAGAAGTCGTTTAAAGATTTTAGCCTTTTTGGCCCCTGTGACCTTGAATGAAGGTCAAGGCCATTCATTTGAACAAACTAGGTAGCCCTTCATCCCAGCATGCTACAGACCCAATATCAACTCCCTGGGACTGTTGGTTATTGAGAAGAAGTCGTTTAAAGATTTTAGCCTTTTTGACTCCTGTGACCTTGAATGAAAGTCAAGGTCATTCATTTGAACAAACTTGGTAGCCCTTCACCCCAGCATGCTACAGACCCAATATCAAGTCCCTGGGACTCTTGGTTATTGAGAAGAAGTCGTTTAAAGATTTTAGCCTTTTTGACTCCTGTGACCTTGAATGAAGGTCAAGGTCATTCATTTGAACAAACTTGGTAGCCCTTCACCCCAGCATGCTACAGACCCAATATCAAGTCCCTGGGTCTTTTGGCTATTTAGAAGAAGTCGTCTAATTTTTTTTAGCCTTTTTGACTCCTGTGACCTTGAATGAAAGTCAAGGTCATTCATTTGAACAAACTTGGTAGCCCTTCACCCCAGCATGCTACAGACCCAATATCAACTCCCAGGGACTTGTTAGGGGTT
>NW_022982124.1:0-5570 GCF_902652985.1 Pecten maximus
CATATCGGAACATTTGACAGCAGATGGAGATTATGAAGTCATGGCATACCAACACTCTTCTGACCTGATTCGATGTCAAATCCGATCTCGTCATCAATCGCAAACGAAATACAACATGTATCCAGTACTCAGTTACCGAACAACCACCAATACAGAATTACTACTGTACGTGTCCAACCGGTAGGAAGACTGGTGGTATATGTGCTCATATCGCCAGTGTTCTCTTCTACCTTGGGGTCTATGTCCATAGTCAGTCTCGAAAACCACTTCGACCAACCACGTTTATGCTACTGATAAAGTAAATAGCCCGTTAATACATATAATCCAGAATGTAGGGAAGATGCTACATTGAATGTTTCTGATATACACACCGAAGCGTCATTACCATTCTTCAAAAATGACCGACAGTGTCTAGAATGTAGCTGTGAAGGAATATAATACTCATATAAATATATAAAAAAGATTTTAAGTTCTAAATACACAAATAATACATGATGAGCTGAATGAGCAAGAACAAAGCACATTAGTTGTACAACAAAGTCATGGAGATAGGAAAATTGGTAAAGGGACTAACATTATCCAGACAAAAATGTTGAAACAAATAGTTTCCTTGAAGGCGAATTCGTCCAAACGTGTTTCCTATAATATTTTCAACGTATTTCTTGTCCGGACGAGATGTCTTCACTAGCATGCAGTGCTTTCAGCACTTTGATCTATATAAAAATGTATTGGGGTTGACTAATAGAAGTTGCAAAAACGAGGCATATCCAGTAATTCTGAAGCGCAATTTTTTTCATGGGTTACACAAATGAATGGAGATATTTTCTATCGACAAAATTCGATAGTACTCGTTGTTTGAAGTAGAAAAAATGCCGTTTAAACGTGCATTCAACTTCATGAGAAATATTATTTTTTTATGTTTGATGTCAAATTTCACAGAAACTAACGAAAAGATTCATACAATCGAAACCCGATTACGTTGCCAGATATATAAATGTAATTTTAGTACAATTTTCCTTACAAATAAATAACATTTTGACCTTATAAGTACTTGATAAAGTGTGCTTGTGAGTATTTACGACTTTAGTACAAAATGGCCTCGTTCTCGCATGTCCGGAACGGCACAAGGTTTTCATATGTGCTATCAGATGCCCCATGAATATGTCTATCCGGGAATTAGGTAAAGGATCGATTTCCTTCGTGGGCGGTTTTAGAGCATTCCTGCAACAGCACCTGTCTACTAGTTAGGACACAGTTGAGTGACTCGTAAGAAAACCAGACTGATATCTATATAGAAGATTGTTATTGATGACAAAGTTGTGTAGGTGTTTATACATTAAAAACGTTACTAACGGTACTAAAAAGAGATATTGGTCTATAGTTGGAAGATAGGAAACATTCACCTTTCTTGAATAAAGGCATTACCGTGGCAGTCCTCCGTTGGCTGGGAAACTTACATCGACTTAAGGACAACTTAAATAGTAAATTTAGGGGAATACATTCAGTAGTACTTTGTAACATTTCGTGACTAATAGTGTCTTCACCAGAAGTTTCGTTTAGCTTAAGAGTTAAAAGAATACATTAAGCTTCACTAACAGTTGAAATCATAGATTCAATAGTATTAGGACATCTTGAAGCAAAGTATCAAGCGGTTCGTCTGTAATTTCAGATGTCGTACAGCTTTATGCTTGTTACCATATACTAATTCACCATTTCTGCTATCATATACAGAAGGAATTGATTCAGATTTACCTGATATTCCATTGAGTCGATGCATTAATTTCCAGTAAGATTTTGATTCATGTTCACCAAAATTGTCGATAATACAATTTTTTTGCATATTGTTTACCCGATTTTGTTGTTTTCTTAACCTTCCGGGCGGTTATATCTGCGTGATTATTTGGACTGCACCAATTCGTCACAAGTGGTTATTGATGTGAACGACATCTCTGACGTGGCTTTAGTTACATTGATATACACAGTGTAGGAATAAAGGTAGTACATCGCGTTACAGATAAGACTCAACACAGGTGATCGCTAAAGCAGGCCGAACTGAATATACAATTGTCAATATGTTATCCTCCAATGTGATACAAAACGTGCATATCAAATGTTAGAATAAACCGCTGGTATTGATAGTGTTTTGATTGTTAATTTCCTCATAACACACGCCAATGTTATTGTGTGACTTCCTTCTACCACAATGAAACACAAACTGTAGCTATTCTGACGATGAAGGTTGTTAACGATGACCTCTAGTGAAATATACAAAAATGACAGTTTCAGAAATATGTGGAAACTTTATAATCGATAAGATATTAAATATAATATTAACTTTTAACACGATCTGAGTTGACATATAATGTACATTGTAACGTTTTATCTGCAATCGAATATTACATAAACTAATAGATGAGGAATCCTTTTCCTGTCAAAGAAGCACCACTGTATTATATAACATCTTTAAGAAAAACATGACAGATGACAGAATATTTTTGAACTGTTTTGTTGGAAATTCTACATATCGTGAATAGCTCAAAACGTAATTTTGTAAGCCATATTTCGCCAATGTTTTTCAGATGTCGGGAATAAAATCCAGCTGATGTTTTGTCTGTTTCGCTATGAACTTGTACAATCGTGCTAAGAAAATTTGTTTCGGTAGCATGTGTGGCAGGAGATCGATGATGATACAAAGGAATAAAGGTTTCTTTTTGTCGATTTCCGTGCTGATTCGTTGGAGTGCGAGCATTGGCTCGGCGATATCTGAACTCGTATTTTTTCGAAAGCACTGTATTCTCTTTGCTAGTCCGTGTTGGAAAACACGTAGAACTTAAGTGTTATTTTGTGTAGGATTGCTCCAGAATTGTGGGCCGTACAATGCACTGACCAGTATGACCTTCTGATATAAAGATGTCGTTAAGAGTGGGTCTGTTGTTCTACAGTCCTACTTTCCAAACCTTGTTATAAAGTTGACAAATTTTAGTCCTTTTTTCACAGCCATTTGCTATGGCATCTCCAACTTTTAAATCGTTTGTGATGATCATTCCAACATGTTTGTACAAATTCATGACGGCTAGTTTATCAAAATTTATCGTCCGTTTGTAGTTCAAAAAGGAGTTCCTATTTTTACCAAAGATCAGAAAGGCACTTTTGGTCGCGTTATATTCAAATCTCCATTTTCTGCATAGTTTGAACATACATGTACGTTTAACAGTTTTAAAGTGCATTTGTAGCTAATAAACACAAATCATCTGCCAGCGCGGGGTTGCCACAGTTTAGCTCACATATCTTTACACCACTCTGTGATATTCAATGTTCCTTCAGTAAGTCGTTTATATAAATGTGTCTGAAATGAGAGGGGCCGCGTTGGCCGAGTGGTTAAGGTGTCCCGACACTATATCGATGGTTTTTCTCCGGGACTCCGGCTTTCCTCTACCTCCAAAACCTGGCAAGGACGTTAAACAAAGACAAACAAACAAATTATATAAATAAGGTTTTAAAATGTCGAGACGATTGTCCCCCTGTCGTATTCCAGATCTGACCGGAAGCCAGGGAGAGCGAACTCCGTGTTTGATAACAGGGTTTTCTATACCGTTATAAGACTCACATATCATGTCATATATATTTATCCTGCAACTGCCACCGTAATGTCGGAATACACACACAGTATATGTGTTTGCTCTATACGGCAGTGACGGAAAACAGCTGTATTTTGGGATCTTAGCACGTGCGTCAATTCGACTGACCTACTTCAAAGTGAAACAACGAACATGTTTCTGTCATTTTTGACACCGTTTCACTTCAAAATAATTATTGTTATTGTTGTTGGATTAATAGAATACATGGTGAGTGTCTCTAAATATAAGCTGCCTTTTTTGGCTCCGGACAAAAAGACAAAATTGGCTCGCCAAGGCTCGCCATTTTTGTCTTTCTTTACCCTCGCCAAAGTACAGCTTATATTTTAAGACACTGACCATATATTCTCTATATATGCCATCGAATACCAAACTCCCACATTTTGTGAACGAGTCCTTTATGCCAGGTTGTGTAAAACGCTTTTCAGTTGTCTAGAATGGCGGCGAAGACATTATTGTTTTTCTCAATGTTGTGATAAACACATTCTTTGAGGTCAAACACTACCGTTTCACAGCTCAGTTGTTTCTGGAGAAGCCTTGTTGCTGAACACAGAGTTTATTGTCCGTTACTTTCAGCCATTGCTGTATTCGTTCATTGATAACCTTTTTAATTTGTTTATATAACGAATGAAGCAGGGAAATGGGGGGATGATTGTCTGGGATATTCTTAGGTTTCTATCCGCCTTTGTAGATTGGTGTCATTAATTCGCATTTCCATGTTTTCGGTATGAAGTGTAGTTCGTTTTTTAAGTACGCTAAACATTAATGTTCGTCCTCCATATCGCAAATACCCGTTGCATACGCTGTCAACTCATGGTGCTTTGTTTAGCTTTGTGTCTCTAATGGCGGTATTTATTTCGTTGGAGGTAAACTTCGCGTTAAGAATATCCTCCGAATTTTCTGTCTAAGGGGATATCAGTGTATGGTTGTCGTTGTTTACGTAATTGCAGATCTTTTGGCAATAATTTGCGAAGGCATTCGATATTTTCCCAGGCTTGATATAAGAAATATGGCCATGTACAACTTCCCGACCTTAACCCGATTTGGGACATTTCCTAGCTCGGATTATTTTCCAGAACAGCCTGATATCGTAGTCTGCCGTTTTTTTTCAAAGTCAAGTTCGCATTCCTTCACATACTGTTCTTAGGCACAGCAATAAACATTTCTGAAACACTTTTTAGCTTCTTAATAATCCCAGTATGATTTGTGTTGGTCGCCTCTTGGTTGTCCTTCATGTTTCCATATTTTTCTTGTGTTCAGTACCTCTTTGTGTGCATGATTCACATTGGCCGTCCAGTAGGGTTTTTAATGCGGGGCCGCGTGGCCGAGTGGTCAAAGCGTCCCGACACTTTACCACTAGCCCTCCACCTCTGGGTTGCGAGTTCGAAACCTGCGTGGGGCAATTGCCAGGTACTGACCGTAGGCCGCTGGCTTTTCTCCGGGTACTCCGGCTTTCATCCACTTCACCAAACCAATTTTAATGCGGATTTCGCTTCATTAGTGGAATTGTAGAGTTCGCTGATGAAAATAATCGACAACTAAGTATTTCCGTGTACGCGTGAACATCATAGTGTGTCCTTAGAGCGGCATATCCTAAAGTTGGTAATCTATGAGCTTATTAGTACTTGCCCTTTTCCATGCACGGGAATCATTCGGTAATATCGGGTCGCTTTGGTTTCCATGTCTCACGGGTATGTATAAAACACATGAGACTGTGTGATGATCCGATGCAATTTCAGTTTTTTCAGTCAAAAAATATTTCTATGTGCTTTAAGAATAAATCCACGGAGTTATCAATCAATACCCCCACATGTCTCTAAGAGATTTGTTACAGTAATACCACGGTCTTTAACAAAGCTTTTCATTCGATCAGCTATGTGCGCTGGAACTTGATATGTTGGTACTCCATTCAGTCTCGCGTTTAAATCTCCCGCG
>NW_022982125.1:2500-5593 GCF_902652985.1 Pecten maximus
ATCCTTTTGACTTTAGAGTTGTTAAGCAAGAGTGTGCAGAAAAGTTACCACATGGATAACTTGGCTTGTGGCAATCCAAGCGTTCATGCGACGTTTCTTTTTGATCCTTCGATGTCGGCTCTCTTCCTATCATTGTGAAGCAGAGTCACCAAGCGTTGGCTTGTCACCCACAATAGGGAACGTGAGCTGGTTTTTAGACCGTCGTGAGACAGGTTAGTTTATTACCCAACTGATGACATGTCTTTGGCAATGGTAATCCTGCTCAGTCACGAGAGAACCGATGTTCAGACATTTGGTTTATGTGCTTGCTAGATAAGCCAATGGTGCAAGCTACCATCTGAGGGATTATGACTGACGTCCTCTAAGTCAGAATCTCGCCCCAATCTGTAACGATAACTTTCTGCCTCTCTGCGTTGGGAGGCAACGATAAGCGCGGACGGGACCGCTTCGGCGTCCGCCGATGGTAAGCCACAGCAACGGTCAATTTGGTAACGTCTTGAATTCCTCGTTCTATCCGAAACGATATCGATCCCATCACTGAAAGGTGTAAAATAATTCGTAGACTCCTAGTTCCGGTCCGGGTATCGGTACTTGTAGAGTGCGGCCCCACCTCACTGCGATCTCTTGAAATTCAAAATCCGTATACTACAGATTTGTCCACTTTTGATGGACAAATCTGCGAGGCAAGTGAGTGTGCGAGAGAGGTGCTCTCTAATAATGCTCTTACTATAATGTACGTTTGCAATAAACCCAATAAAACAAACAATAAAATTTTTTGAATTTTTTTTTTTTACTGAAGTACAACATGTCGTTGGCGTGTTTGACGAAACGAAATTTGAATTCCCCCCGGAACTGGCACCGTGGGAAATCACGAGGCAAATTTTTGGCTGCTGCCAGTCGAAATTTTAATCCTGTGAAAATTTCCACGAGTCAGGGAATCCCGACTCACAGGTAAGTGTCAGGAATGAATTTGTGACTGTGTCATAAAAATTTGAACTCCCCGGTTTTAGCTCGCGGTTTTACTTGTAAACGCTGGGCCGGCCAACGATCCGGCAAACCGTTTTCCCTGGTTAAAATGTCGATGCTATATTTGAACTGGTGTTCGACTCGAAAAAGGGTTTATCATCGAGGCTTTTTTACCAACCCGCGGTTTTAAATTTTTGACTTGTCATGGAAAACAGTCAGCCCGGGGCCCCTGGAGAGTGGGAACGACTTAATTTCGAGCGAGTATTTGGAAAACCTATCAACCCGCTGCCTAGGGAAGTTATCGGCGCCCATTTTTTTGACGACAGAGCGTATCCCAAAAAAACCTCGTCGGGTTTACATGCATCCACTATCTAACGAAGGGTCTGGAGTCTCGGGAAAGCGATTTCTACCCCAATACACTTCAGGTGCAAACAACTTGCCCCCGTTGAGGTCTGCACTGCGCGCGGTAGCTAGATTCGATCTTTGCAACTGCCCCACTCACTCCCCGGCAACGGATAGTATTAGCAAATTTTAGTGTCTTTGTACACAACGAAATAAAACGAAATGTGGAAAAATCCGCATTCGGTGTAGGCAATACCCGGCATTTTTCCAAACTACACGACGTGTGCCCGGGGTAAGAAGGGTTATCTGGTTGACCCGCCAGTAGTCTATCCCTTGTCTCAAAGATTAAGCCATGCATTCAAAGTACATATTTTTTTATGGTGAAACCGCGAATGGCTATTAAAACATTTGGTTCCTTAGATCGTACGATCCTCTTGGTAACTGGGCAATTCTAGACTAATACGAAAAGGCACCGTCACAGGGGCGATTTTTCAGTTCCCAAACCAAACGTCGCAAGCCCTCACTTTTGTGAATCGGTAACTTTTGGCTGATCGCACGGCCCTCGGCCGCGACGTATTTCAAATGTCTGACCTTCAAATTTCGGGTCGTGTATCCTACCCTGGTTGTAACGGGGAAAGGGGAATCGGGGTTCGGTTCCGGGAAAGGGGGCATGAAAACGGGTACCACATCCAAGGAAGGGACAGGCGCGCAAATTACCCACTCCTGGGAGGGGAGGTATGACGAAAATAAAAATCGGGACTCTTTCGAGGCCCCGTAATTGAATGAGTAACTTTAAAAACCCTTTAAAAGGTATCCTTGGAGGGCAATCTGGGGCCGCACCGCGGAATTCAGCTCCAATGCGTATATTAAAGTTGTTGCGTTAAAAAACCGTATTTGGGGTCTCAGATCCGGGTTGCGGCCCCCTCCTTGGTGGCTACTGCTCGCCCCGTCTACCCCCGGTTTTACCCTTGGGCTTTTTGAGGTCTCGGGTGGCCGGGGCATTTCTTTGAAAAAATTAGATGTTCAAGCAGGGACTCGCCTGAATAAGGGCATAAAAATTTGGGAAAAGGACCTCGGTTCTATTTTGTTGGTTTCGGAACTTGAGGGAATGATTAAGAGGGCACGGGGGCATTTTATTACGGGGGGTTAGAGGGGAAATTCTTGATCGCCGTAAGACGAACTACTGCGAAGCATTTTCCAAGAAATTTTTTTTAAACAGACGAAACAAAGGTTCGAAGAATCAGATACCGTCGTATTCTGACCATAAACGATCCAAACTACGATCCGCCGGATTGCTTCAATGACTCCCGGGGACTTACGGGAAACCCAAAATTTTTTGGGTTCCGGGGGGAAATATGGTTCAAAACTAAACTTAAAAGGGAATTTACGGAAGGGCACCACCGAGTGGACCTGGGCTTAATTTGCCCCAAAACGGGAAAAATCACCCGGCCCGGACACTGTAAGGATTGACAGATTGAGACTCTTTTTGATTCGGTGGGTGGTGGGGGCATGGCCGTTCTTAGTTGGTGGAGCGATTTGTCTTTTAAATTTCCCATAACGAAAGAGCCTAGCCTGCTAAATGTTTTACCGTCCCCCTGCGTGGGGAAATTCGAGGGACAAATGGCTTTTTCCCACGAGATTGAGCAAAAACAGGTCTGTGATCCCCCTTTGATTTCGGGGCCCCCCCCACGCGCGCTAAAACCCGAAGGAAAACAACGTTCTTTTTTCCCCTTGGGGCCCGGAAAAGGGGGTTGGGGGACCCCCCGGGTTTGGGAAACCCCTCCC
>NW_022982126.1:0-5586 GCF_902652985.1 Pecten maximus
ATTTACATGGAGACCATTGAAACCGTACAAGGAGAATAAGACCAGGCGTTCCTGAAGACTAAGTGTCTCAGAGGACTAGATATTTGATGTGATGATACCTTCTATTGTACTGACAGTAATATATATCCCTTTATCTACAGTGGAGTGTATCAACCCAGAACAGTATGAAGGTTGGGATATATGTTCGTTAATCACGCCGGAGGAGTGCGCCTCGCCCGATCCAGAAGAGAGGTCAATGTTGGCGGAATTTTGTCCGGAGCAATGTTCTTGCCGTAAGTACATCACACACTCAAAATTCACGTGACTATTGTTAATTTTAAACAAAGCGATAGATGTAAAAAAAAAATAGGATTGGCTGGATTCTGTATTCATATGAATACATCCTCAAGACATACATTGTCATCAATACCAATCCATGCTGTCGGAGGGTCCGTACTCTTGAATCCATTCTTCGTGCTCAAACATGAAATCTGTGTTAATCTTTTTTCGGTAAACTCGCTTAAATCACGAAATAATGCTTTAAGAGAAAAGCCTTAACATTAGAAAAATTCTTCATTTGAAGCCTTTTGCTAATGTCTTCACATCATTGGAAAAATATTGATTCAGATATAATATTTACTTACCAAAATCATTTTAGCATTTGAGCATGAGTACGGTTTCTTACGAACTCGCAACCCAGAGTTGGCAGAGTTAGAAACCTACATGGGGCAGTTGCCAAGTACTGACTGTAGGTTGGTGGTTGTTCTCCGGGTACTCCGGCTTTCCTCCACCTCCAAAACCTGACATGTCCTTAAATGACTCTGACTGTTAATAGGACGTTAAACAAAAACAAACCAAAGTACGGTTTCTTAAATATGGTCACAGATCTCCCTGGAAGTCGTGATGTTGCCGTTTAACACACATAAGTTCAATTACCAAATTCCAGCGGTTCAATCTCATTTAAATCAAATCTCGTATTTTTTTATCCTACCTTAACTGAAGATATGGATGTTTTATAGCAAATGATAGATTTCTATCATAGATATTGAATATTTGTGATGAAAAGAAAGACGGCATATTGAATCACAAGAACCACCGGGTCTTGGTCATTAATTGGTAATATCAAAGCTTGGATTTGAGTCATTATCTTTCTGAGAGTTTTCAATTTTCACGAATCCTTCAGACTAATTATCTCCACTTAGGAAATACGTTGCGGCCGTTAGAATGTCTACTGGAATCTACCTTCCCACATCGGGGAGATGCGCTGTTATGTAACGTTTCATTTGTGTTTTCAGAACGCTATCCCACATTAGCAAGCTCAGACGAAAAGGATTAAAAGCCTAAATATGAAGATTCTAAAATCTTGGACAATGGATTTTGGACGATTCCCTTCAGTGATATCTGCGAATACTCATCGTTTTGTCATGAACAAAAGTTCCTACATCATTTTGTCCGCTTCCAATCACTCTGCGTCGACAACAAGAGGACAGAAACTCCATGGAATGACTCTATCCGGACCCCGGTGCTCCTTTCGGAACAGACGAGTAGCCAGAAAACGCAATTACGTGAAATTTGTTTTTATGCAACTATGGCACAAAATATTCATCAATGTGAGATTTGTATTATCTTCATCCAAAAAAAATATGATGTTTGAAAAATACTTTTAGAATTAATACCATGATTTCGATGAGCATGTGCTAACGGCGAATTCCATAGGGCTCCTCTGTTTTAAACTGTTCTGAGGAGGCATTTTCATTGACGGAAGTTTTATAACTTGACCATTTGTTGTGCATTTAACATATTTAATTAATTTTAATTTTTCATGCGAATTTTATTCAATTTTCTAATTTTTCTCTGCTCTTCCAAAATGTTCTGACAGGAAGTATCTTCATTGACGGAAGTTTTATTACTTGACCATTTCTTGTTAATTTAATTTATTTCATTAATTTTAATTTTTCATGCGAATTTAATTCAATTTACTAATTCTTCTCTACTCTTACAAAATGTTCTGAGAGGAAGTATTTTCTGTGACGGAAGTTATATAACTTGACCATTTCTTGTGAATTTAATTTATTTTATTAATTTTAATTTTATGTAAATGTAGTAGTTACGTATCCTATTAGTTACACGTATTAACGATAGCTATATTGGCTAAATGTTTAAGTTTTTACACCGTATCCAACACCTTGATGTATATTCCAGAAATATCGAAAGCTCCGTGTCCGGTATTACTTGTATATAAATCATGATATTAAAAACACGTATAGCATGTAAGTCTAACAATTTAAAGCGCATGAAGATATAATGAAAGTGCTCATGCTTAACAGATAAGCGTGTTTTGATATTTTATATATATCATATGTATAATATACAGGTGTCCTAATATGTGAAGTACATGTATATATGTATACTGTCCTCGGCACGTGTAAAATTGTCTTCCTTAGTAATTTGAATTTCTTTTGATAGTGTATATTGTGTAACCTGGTTTAAGAAAGGATAATATTCAACTATTTTTCCTTTAATTCCGTTGACATTTTGCGTCCGGAGATAACGTTCAGCTATTTTCTCTGTATATTACATTTTTACATATTTTGGAGTAAGATAGAATAGCGCCAATCGGATTCAACTTCATCACTCTTTCGACCTTCTAGGCCTCGCCATTGGTGCTAAGAGCTTATTGTGATTTGGTGAATTATCTCACAGACAAGGGATAATTGACATCAAACGCAGAATTATATGAGCAGAACAGATTTCCTCCATATACCGATGGTCGGTAGTAGAACTCTGAAGAATATGTGTTAGCTGTTAAATTGGGTTATCCCTCTTACATTACCGATAGTTTGTGGTTACAAGTCCGTGGGAGATTCCGATCACGTTGAAATCAATCATCCATTGTATCTATTTCATCCTTAAAGGGGCATTCCTTCGTTTGAATAAAGTTTAGGTCGTCAAAATTAAACTTACTGAAAAATTTATTAAGTCCTGAAAATTCTTAATTCGACTCAAAGTATCACTAATTACCACAAAGACATGCGGTATTTGTATACGACACGCCTTTTTCTTGTACATTTTGGCGTTAATTTCATTACATGTTGGCACAGACACTCATATATAATCATTGTTCAGACATTGATTTAATCAATAGAAAGTGTGCATGTTTCTGATGTCCGAACGAAGGAATGCCCCTTTGACATTGGTCCGATTATCAAACAATGTATTCAGTTCTGTCGAATATTTCACGACAAAGAGAGAAACGAACATCAGGTGTTTATATCAGCGTCACAGCGATTTCACGTTTAAGAGACGACTGTCTAACATGACAAGATAAATGTCAATGACTTATCCAATATTTACTTTCCCTTGGGTCGTATTCGTGTAACCCTTCTCATGCCAAAACATAAAATCTGTGCTCAGCCCAACTCTCTTTGAACTCGCTTAAATCATATAAAACGGTTTAAAAGAAAGACTTAAACATTGTAAAATATCACCCCAATTTCGGATATTTGTAAGAAATATTGAAAATATAATTCATATATCAGATTCATTACCAAAAGTATCTAAGCCTGAGCACAAAATGTGTATTTTAGTACAAGCATGGTTCCACGACTTCGAGCCAAGGTCAATGGATTATAAGATATTGTATGCCATTTTATGTTGTGTAATATGTCTGTTAAGTCCAAAAAGGAAATAAAATTATATAAATATACAATGTTTTAGATTTTCTCTAAAAAGACAGACTTAATTAGAAGAAGAAAAATAACGTCTGCGGTAGTTGTATATAAGACAAGTGTAGCTATAGACAGTTGGTTTGGACGTCGTACTTGGTAAATATTTTTTTCCGAGGTTAATAAAATCGTTAATCAACCTTACCAAAAGGCTATAATTTTAAAATATTATATGCAACATTTTGGTTTGTTTTGTTTAACGTCCTATTTACAGCCAGGGTCATTTAAGGACATGCCAGGTTTTGGAGATGGAGGAAATCCGGAGTACCCGGAGAAAAACCACCGGCCTACAGTCAGTACCTGGCAACTGCCCCACGTAGGTTTCGAACTCGCAACCCAGAGGTGGAGAATCTTCTTTGATGAAATCAGATAACTTTACAGATCGTATAGCGACCCTTATATCACACAAAGCATTATATTCATAGAACTGTTCCTTCGTTTTCATATGTTACACGTTTGTTACAACTAAACTGTATGATAAGCATCATATTTCCATTTCTAGATAGTAACATCCCCGTTTCCCCAATCTACGATAATCACACGGTATTCAAGGACATCTTCCAATTATCACGATTTCTGAGACGGATGACAACTAAGACAATGGAAAAGCTATGAGTCTCGTTTGGAAATAATCTATTATTTCCTTGTGAGATATGACGTCAGACCTGTCTCATGCTTGCTGATATGCCTATTTTTACACCCTAATTCTCATTTTGATAATGTCCCGGATTTGACCTAGATTTGTATGGCAGGTGTCATTGATGAACCAGGAGACGCATACCGAAACGTCTGGTGTTATTATCCAGGTAATTTTTCAAGGGTCTCCATGCAAATCTATATCTTATCAATTTTGAGTTAGAATTATTGTTTCGTTATCATGTCAGTTTTCCCAGGGTTTTTTTTTGTTGTTGTTGTTGTTTTTTGTTGTTTTTTTTTGTTTTTTTGCTTTTTTTTTTTTTTTTTAATATTTCAATAACATATGTATAGATGTTTACTTAATTACAACACAATAACAATGAGAAAATGAAATGTCTGAAATCTTTTATGAAAACAATTAACATGTGTTATAAAAGCGTATGTATTCACTGATTTCTTTCACGGGAACGCACATTTTCATGTATGTAAAATGCTACATCTGTTACTATGCATGTATGTAAAGCACGCGCGTGCACGGCTATGTGGCGCACACTGCCGTCACTATCGCCTTACACCATCTTATCTTAGCACAGTGGCAGACAAAACATCGAGTGAAACCCCATCATCTGTTTATCGCCCCTGTTCATCTACAGCTCATCGAAACACGGTGACTAAGCTTGTCACGTGAGGTCATCGCCGTCAACACCCACTATTGGTGTCGTGTGCAAGCCGTTATAACAATGCATTTCAATAGTGCTTATATAATAATTTAAGTAAGTATATAACAAGGGCAGTATAATCGTCTGGAGTTCGCAAAATGTATAACTTTTAATGTGTTGCCAAATGTAATCAAGTTTATAGTTAATCTGATTCGAAAAAAAAGTATAGATGTCGTGGTATCTCTGAACTAACCGCATACTGCATTGTACTTAGTTTCCCATTGTTTCTTCTTCTTTTTGTTGTTGTCTGTTGGGGTTTTTTTTGTTGTTTTTTTTTTGTTTTTTTTTTAATTTTTGCCTTTTTGTCTTTTTTTTCAGTTTTGTTTGTGACAATATTTTTCATTAGCTTGTTAATTTTGTCTTATAAACCAATAAATCAAAAAATATTTATTTTCATAAAAGCAATTTTGCAGACCTGTGTCATTCCGTTTTTGTTCCACAAAGAAATTTGAAATAAACCGTGTGCTGTTGCAAAAACAAGCAAATAAATTTTCGCTACAGAAGATTTCATTTTACTTTTTTAAATA
>NW_022982127.1:0-5541 GCF_902652985.1 Pecten maximus
TCAGCCTGTAATGTCTTACGCTCGCGATCTGTGCAAATATGTCAACGTTGAATGGTTGGTCTCGAGGATGAACCCCTGACCTGAGATGTAAGGTTTAAATTTTCGCACTACCCACACAGTCGCCAAGCGCACGCACGCACGCTCTCATGGTGTTGAAAAGGCTGTCATCTGCTTTGCTTCCGACGACAACGGTTTCTGTCTTTAAAGTGTACCCTGAACGAAAAATTATATTTTAATATGTTATTGGTATTAATAAACAAGAATGCGGAAAACCGCATCAAAATCGGCCGACCTATTTCCGAGTAATTGTGATTTTTCTCGAAAACACACCTGAAGCCCAAAGCCGAATACCTCATTTTGGTGACCTCTGATCTGTGACGTCACAGGTTGAACACGATCGGAGCCGCCAGATAGGAAATATATCGAAACAAACGTGAACACGTGCCTGTAATTAATGCGAATAAGACAACAAAAAGGAAAGTGCTGAATAAACTCTCTAAGTTATATTTGTGAATTAGTTAATAACAAGTGCTACCGAAACCAGGGACATATAATTTTCTTTTTAAACGGTGCCATGTATATATACTGAAACGAAAAAGAAACGCAACATGGAAAATTGTGATTAATTTTGTATTAAATATACATATCTGTATAAAAATCGCGGAAATAAACATGCACCCTGCCTAACAGCCATACCAATCTTCAAAATCACCCAAGTGTGACTAGAGACCTATGCACTTCCGGCGCGGTAAAAACATCAAAAACCGTGCCTGTACAAACATATGCGTTCTTTTTTCATTCAAACCAGTATCAATTCATCACTAACATTGAGCCACATCATCGCCAATACTTTTGCAAACAATAATTCCTTTTACAATTTTGCCACGGTTATCAAAGGTTGATAGAGGACGTGCTATAGCGATGCTTCTGGCAGGGAACACGCAACTTCACGTCGCTCGACAATTCAATGTTCACAAATCGACTATTAGTCGATTAGTTTCACGTCTTAACGCAACAGGAAGAGTCGATGACCAGCCGAGATCAGGACGTCCACGCGTAACGTCGCGACGTCAAGACCGGGTTCTTAGGTTGGCACACCTGCGTAACAGGAGATTAACGGCCGCTGAAACGGCAAGGAATACGATTGGTAATCATAACCGTCGAATTCATCCCCAAACAGTGATCAACAGACTGCGTGAGGCTAATTTGCGTGCAAGGCGACAGCACGTTGGTTTACCACTAACACCGCAACGTCGAGCACGTCGTATGCAATGGGCAACGGCACATATGCCCAGACGTTTTCCTATGAGACGTTGGAGGTCTATGCTCTTCACCGATGAATCTCGATTCACGTTATTTCGAGCAGATGGCCGTCAACGTGTGTACCGGCGTCGAGGCGAACGTTTTGCTGACGCCTGTGTTTTGGAACACGACCGATTTGGGGGTGGATCAGTTATGGTTTGGGCGGGAATCTCCCATGGTTTGAAGACGCCTTTGGTGATAGTCAATGGGAATTTAACGGCCGTACGCTATCGGGATGAGATCCTTAGGCCCCATGTTGTGCCGTTGGTTAGGCAGCATCATCTAACCTTTCAGCAAGATAACGCGAGACCACACGTTGCAAGAGTCTGTAGAGACTTTCTTGCGACACAGAACATTGTTCCTATAGATTGGCCTCCATATAGCCCCGACCTGTCCCCAATCGAGCATTTGTGGGATGAATTAGACAGATGAATTCGAAATCGCCGTAACCCCCCAAATACCCTCCCTCAGTTAGCAAATGCACTCGTCCAAGAATGGAATAACATTCCAATACGGAAAGTCAATGCCCTGATGAACTCAATGCAACAAAGAATTAGAGATGTGATAACTGTTCGAGGAGGACACACACGATATTAGGGCACGGTTTCAAAACTGCTGCCATTTCAACTTGGATTCACGTAGGGTACTACCAATCATGACCTTCTAGCAAAGTGACCTGTTCTTAAAAATCTCTAAACATTTAAAGGATGTTACATCAATATTCAATATTAACTATTACATATGAAATTTAAACATAATGCTCACAAGTATTATTTTATTAAACCTACAATTTGAAGTTGCGTTTATTTTTCGTTTCAGTATATATAACATGTAGCATCTCACTAATTTTCTCTCATAACGAGCCATACACAACATGTAACATCTTACTAATTTTCTATTATAACGGGCCAAATACAACGTGTATCATCTTATTAATTTTATATTATAACAGGTCGTATATAACATGTATATTAAAATATTTTTTTTATATTTTTTATTTTAACGGGTCGTTGTAACATGTATGACATTTGAATAACGGGCCGTTTATAACGACTTACATCATATAGCCTTTATTATGGGGGCATGACACGTTTGTTACATACAAACGTACCAGTATTGATTTCGGTTATAATACTTCTAGTAACACAAGTTTAAAATGCAATTCATTCAAGATGTGAAATAAATGCTAATCATTTTTTTTATCAGCCAAAACAGAAATTATACCGTTATTTGTGATTTTTGGGTAATTGTCCGCAATTGATATAACGTGTCCATGAAAGATCAGTAACTCCCAGACAAGATTCATAGAGTAAATGTTCAACATCATGGGTATATATATGAATGAGGTAATTTAGGTTAATTATTCAGACAAACCTTTGAGATATGATTTTTTTCGTTTGTATGGAAAACGAAACTCACTGAATTCCAAAAATAATGTGTTTGATTTCAACAACTTGAAAATGTATAGTATAAACGCAATTCTTAATAAAATTCAAGCTCAATTTAGGTACAACCTGTAAAAGCATGTCTTCGGAACTCATTTGAAGTGCACAGTAACCAAACGCGTGAACTCACAAGCAATTATCGGCGTGTGCCGATTAGAACACCAGAAATCACGGACACCTGTGGTGCAGTGACAGGTGTGACGAGCTTGTGGACCGTGATTTCACACCTGGTAATTGTTGAGCGGTATACTAACCAATTCAAACTTGAGAATTCGTAATTATCCGAACATGTTTAAACATCTTTTAAAAATCCTTTTTTAAGTGAAGATATGACTTGCGACACGAATCGAAAACATAACAGCAAAACGTACATAAAATTTGGAGGAAAAAAAATCATACACGAAAATCATTACGAGTTTATAAGTTTTAGTATTAATTATGATTAGTCACGATGAAATAAATTGTTTGTGTTTTATCATTAAAAACGGAGCTAAAATAATGGTTTTAATAAGTACCTATGCTTATACCTGTACAGAAAGTATCAATTATATTATAATTGTTGCGAATCACTTTTATATAATTTCACTGACAACGATCGTATATAAATTATGTCTTTCTCAAGCATTTATTCGTCCTTGATCCCTGAGACCATGACATGTAAAATAATGGATAAAATCTGTATATGTAGAAGTTTGTTGTAGACTTTAACACTGGTATTCATACGGGAGAGAGATTTAGTCTATTGTAGATCATGATGATTATAATATACTACTTTCTAAATTAAGTGTACTTCATGACTAAAGCGGGTTTTGTATAGAATATAACGCTTGAATTTACTGTACGTGTGTTCGTCTTTTCTCACAAACCAGAGTATCCAGAACTGTTGTATTGTTGGTATGTTTATTTGAATATTAATTTGCGAATGAAATGGCACATTATTTTAGTTAAAAATGTTGATGCTGTGTTGCTTCCTTTGGTAACGAGTAAGAAATGGTAAACACATAACTAATATACATTTATTGGTGATTGACCGATTATTACACCAGTCTGTGTAAACCAAGCGGTCATTTTCAGAGTCAATTTCACTATGTTATTATTTTTTTTAAACTCAAACTTATATTGTTGGATGACGACTTCTCGTCGGCAATATTCGCCAAATTCAACAACCTCAAATCTCATGTCCAGATCGTATTCAAACATATTTGTGCTGATACTGTTAACTCTGTCCTCTATGCTACTGGCCACCATACCAGTCACTCTGTTCAACCTGTGACGTCATAGACTGAAGAGTTCCAAATCAGCGTGACTGACCGATACGCTGATTAGCAGTCGATCGACAGGTGCATATCGCGTTCCTCGATGTGCGATATCTCGGCACTCGGCCAACCGATTTTGATGCGGTTTGCGACATTCTTCTTTGGTGGTTACAAAGAATAACATATTTAATTATCGTTTTTCGTTCAGGGTACACTTTAACTCTTGCTCAGGTCAAGCTTGGAGGAGTATTTGACCACAGCTATTATTGGAAAAATTTCACCTTAGTTAGGCATCGGTTCGGCATTGAATATCGTGACACGATTCAACCTCCTGAAGTCGATACAAAAACGATTTGACCATTCCTTCTTCTTAACCATAGCCACAGTAGCTGAATATGTCGACGGCTACATTACACCAGTCTCAATTATCTTGTTCACCTCATATTTGATCGCCTTCTTTGTCGTAAAGTGTAACGAATACGGTTTCACATGAACTGGGATATCTATCGTTGTGTTAATCTCATGATATGCAAGACAAGTCTTATTACGGTAGATCTGTCAACACATCTTCGTACTTGATCATTAGACTTTTCCCCTCAGTTACCCTTGTCTCCCAAAGATCCATCACATACTGATAAGCAGTCTTGATCTCTTCATCAGAAAGCTTCTTGGGGATTTATTCTCTGTTGACCACAAACCATCCAGTCGTATAGCAATTCAAAGGGTGAAAATCCCAAATCCTCTTCAGCGTTTCATTAAAACGCTTCACAAGTCTTGATATCTTCATAAGACAACTCCATTGTGATTTATTCTTTGGTGATCAACATAGGACCACGAACCACCCTGCCGTAATTCAAAGGGTGAAAATCCCAAATTCTCTTCAGCTTTCCATCAAAACGCTCCACTATACCGTTACATTTATGATGGTATGGTGAGGTAGTCAGCTGCCAGATTGACATTTACCTGCTCACCTCCTTCATCAGTCTAGACGCAAATTGAGCCCCTTGATCTGGTAAGTTTTCTATTGGTACACCAACACGGCTGAAAATATCTACAAGCGCCTCAGCAATTCTTTCCGTCTCAATCACCTTCAGGAGCACTGCCTCGGAGTAACTTGTTGTGTAGTCAACAACAGTTAAAATTAACCTATTCCCACGCTCTGTCGCTGACTCCAAACGTGCTACGAGGTCCACCGCCAGCCTCTTGAAGGAAGTATTAATCAATGGCATACTTCCTAATGGCGACTAAAATACTCCTTTTGGAAAAATACTTTGGTAAACGTCACAAGAGCGACAGAAACGTGTAACGTCCACTTGAACTCCAGGCCAGAAGAGCTCTTCTACAATCCTGTCTAAGTCCTCTTCGATATAAGATTGTCTGCCATTATCGATTCGTACGCAAGCTTCATGGCAATCTGACGTAAGATCATCGGCAGCGCCAACTGCCGAAACACCTTTCCTCCTGCGATTCCTGCGCTTTGAAAGTCCCTATAGACCAACTGCTTATCGTAAAGCAGCACAGGTAACTTCTTGTCAACG
>NW_022982128.1:0-5562 GCF_902652985.1 Pecten maximus
TGACGAGACTTTAATAAGTGTGGACATGTGGGTACAATGAAATCTACAGCTGGGTCTAATCTAAATATAGCTATTTCTACATTTAGTGTAGTGATTAATCTTAATATACATTTTTTGTAGCTATGTCTACATTTAGTGTAGTGATTAATCTAAATATAGCTATGTCTACATTTAGTGTAGTGATTAATCTAAATATAGCTTTGTCTACATTTAGTGTAGTGATTAATCTAAATATAGCTATGTCTACATTCAGTGTAGTGATTAATCTAAATATAGCTATGTCTACATTCAGTGTAGTGATTAATCTAAATATAGCTATGTCTACATTTAGTGTAGTGATAAATCTAAATATAGCTATGTCTACATTCAGTGTAGTGATTAATCTAAATATAGCTATGTCTACATTCAGTGTAGTGATTAATCTAAATATAGCTATGTCTACATTCAGTGTAGTGATTAATCTAAATATAGCTATGTCTACATTAGTGTAGTAATTAATCTAAATATAGCTATGTCTAAACATCTCATTTGAGACTGAATTATTGGGAAGAGTAATCCTGGTAGCTGACTACCGACTCGTTGAGGAAAATGTATAGGAACTGTCTTTATTACAGAAATACGCTTTCAAATCGATAGCTTTACTTACCGTTATACAATGTATTAATATAAATTGTAGATGTTTGTGGAGTGTTCCTGTCTAGGAGTTAACGGAACTGCTACCCCAGGTCTCTGTGACTCCGACTGTAACATGTTGGCACCGTTCATGACACTGTCTTTCTTTGGCGGTCTCGTAGCCACCATGGCAGGCATGCCAAGTATAATCTTCAGCATCAGGTAAGGAACTGAAATACGAAACTAAGATAAAGGAAAGTACGAAAATATAAAACTTAATACTGACAACAAAATTACGTACTAATGTAAATGTAGATCCAATCCCGTATTGTGGCCTTGTATTATAGGAGGGGTATACTAGAATGAGAGTCCGTAATCCAATCTCTGTCCAGGATATATTAAATGTACACGCAAAAAAAAGTTGTCTCTGTCCCGTCACATTTATGTCAACTTGGATAAAGTCCTTGTTGTTGTCAAAACGTACGAGATATCACCAGATCTAATCTCACAAACTGTAGTGTCCTGCTCCAACTCGCTCCATCTCATTGAAAACAAACAAGGAATCCTTTGGAAACCCACCTTTTGTAGTCGCAGACAAGTCATCTTATTGAGCTAGATTAGCAAAGAAGTTCTCCGTTCTAAGTATATTTCTTTAAGGGGGAAAAGGAAGACATGATTTCTTCAAAAAGATTTTTTATTTTTTTTTATTTTAACTATCTGTTTATTGTGTTTCAGGTGCGTCACAGATAAACAAAAGTCGTTGGCTGTCGGATTGTCTTCATTTCTTCAGACACTCCTCGGTAAGGCTTGTCTACGTGTTTATTATTAAGTTATATGGGTATCAGGATATCGGATAGATCACTAACGATGGGATACCATACAACAATAAATCCTTATCGTGGATAAGTGATGTACAAGTACCGCTGACAGAGTGGAACAGTGTAAACACTTATACACAGATCAGAAATCCATACACTAATATTGAATCAAAATTGGTTGGATTACCTTAGTAGTAGTTTTCCAATCCATCGAACACTAATGTTGCAGGCTATTGTCAATGTTTTCAAAAGTGGGTGGAGTTTGATCAAAATGGGATAGGAGAATAAGCTTTGTTTAATAACAGAATTCCCACTGTATATCACGTGTCAATGAAACAAGGTTCACATTACGGGACAGGCTTTATTGATGTATGAGATTGTTCACCATATTGTATCTACAGTCGGTGTAGCGATATTCGATAGTCACGTGGGCAGAGTATCTGAGGTTTGTTTTACAATATTGCGGTCTGGATTATTTATTTAAGCATTGATGTCATATGATTTTAGTTTCATCGGGGTATGAAACAAATTTTGTTTGCAATTTTGTTTGCAAACAAAATTTGTTTCATACTCCGATGAAACTACAAAAAAATAAATTGAAATCAAAGCTTAAAATTAATTTTTGAAAATTATTTTCTAATTTAAAACATGTTTTATGTTCAATTTTACTGGTTTTAATTGGGATTCTTTTTCTCAAATCAATACGCAATGCCAATTGTCGTATTGTGACTTCACATTTTTCGCGCCATTCTCGGAATTTCTTTCATAGAAGAATGAAAAGAATTTTTCGACCTATCACATTTGAGTATTTACCAAGAAAACAAAGAAAAATTATCCAGTCACGTGTGTGTAAGGAAGAGGTATCGCGAGCTATTTCCCTTAGCTATCACGATTCATCAACCTGCACGCCGTTGTATGGAACTCTCTGTTTAAGGATGCTCTTGAAAACAAAATATCAGTCACATTTTTAAAATCTTATTTAAGTTATAACATTTAAGATATAATAAGCCTGTCGGAGAGAGAAGTTTAAAACATGTTTATATTGTTCCAGGTTGGTTCCCAGGGCCGATGATAATGGGAATGGTTACCGACACTTCCTGTTTGACTTGGAGCACTTCCTGTCGTGGTAAAGGCGCATGCTCTATGTACGACATATATGACTTCCGACTGAAGCGTCACATAATCGAACTTGCTGTAAAAATTGTTGTAGTTTCGATGCACATAGCTATGTTTGTCATTGCCAAACGAACCGATTGGAGTCAGTTTGATCACAATGAAACTATAACCGACAAGCCGGAAGGAGAAATGCTGATGATTTCTAATGGAAAAACCAAAGCGGGATGGACAGACTACAAAGATCCAATTGTAAAGAAGAGATGATGACAACATTTAAAATAGTACCGCAGATAGCATTTTGATATTTATCCGTGTGGACATGCTGACCCCGATATCATGATGGCCCCTAAACCATCAACTAAAAATTACGGACGCAATCACCACTGATGTTCATTCTATCAGTATTCGATAGTAGTTAAGACGATTTAAAACTCTAAAGATAATATCAATAATGGCTGTCATCTCGTTTTATCCTTGAAAATGTATACAGTTAATTAGTACTATAGCAAAAAAGATGCACCAGGGTGTTCAGTGTAAGTTGAAAGCCCCCCCCCCCGATGTTTCCCCGTAACCTATTGGTGGACTGGAGTATCCGAGGTTTCCCCGTAACCTATTGGTGGACTGGAGTATCCGAGGTTTCCCCGTAACCTATTGGTGGACTGGAGTATCCGAGGTTTCCCCGTAACCTATTGGTGGACTGGAGTATCCGAGGTTTCCCCGTAACCTATTGGTGGACTGGAGTATCCGAGGTTTCCCCGTAATCTATTGGTGGACTGGAGTATCCGAGGTTTCCCCGTAACCTATTGGCGGACTGGAGTATCCGAGGTTTCCCCGTAACCTATTGGCGGACTGGAGTATCCGAGGTTTCCCCGTAACCTATTGGTGGACTGGAGTATCCGAGGTTTCCCCGTAACCTGTTGGCGGACTGGAGTATCCGAGGTTTCCCCGTAACCTATTGGCGGACTGGAGTATCCGAGGTTTCTGTTACAGAGATTGAATTTTTAAATGAAAATCATAAAATACAACAGTCAAAGGGAGACTACTCATTCGTATATCTTAATTATAATAACGTCCACACGTCGAATACAGGTGATATACATATGATATAACTACAGCAATTACCTGATTATTATGACCATATCATATAAACTGTATGTCACTCAGATGTTGACAGACTTTGAACAAACGTCCATATGCAGATATCTGCACTAGCAATAACTAGCAATACAATAAAGAAATGAAATTTAGTTTATATATACATTTATACAGTTCTTTAATGGCTCAAATGTATGCCGAGAACAAAAATCATTGACCAAAGTACCAAAATACATGCTCAGTGGATGGCTCTTTATTAATCCTTATTAGAAAAGAATTTACAGAAAAGTTGACAGAGCAAAACAGGATCTTTCCTGACATAGTGTACACCCGAGATTTATATTAACCCTTATTGTGGACTTGAGTACCTGAGATTGGCCCTAACCCTGTTACCCAAGTTATCGTATTTGAGGACTATTATATAGCTATACATATATGTAAGTATATCTAATATTTGTATTTACTACAGGTGTTCAATACTATTGCAATAATGAGTTTTTATTTTCTAATATGCGGATTTATACAACTGCCTCGTACTCTGATTTATTTACCAATAAATGAGTCTATCTTTATATTGTATTGTTGATAACAAATAAATAAAACAGAGAATAAAACACGCTTCTTATGTCTGTTTGTGTATATGTATATATTTCAATTTCTACTCAAGTTGGACCCAAAGAAACTACCAACTGTTTCATTTGGCCAATGCATTTGACCAGATTAACACTGAGCAATGCGCATGAATACATGTTCGCATATTTTGTAAGGGGAGATAACTCTTGTACAGTTGCAGCTATGCTCAGGCACTTTTATTTTTATCAATATACTTGCAAACTCTATGTTTTTGCATCAAGCATCTTTTATGCATGCCAATACAAAAAACAGAATAAAGATATGTGGATTTTTTTTTTATTTTTAATGATTTTTTTTTAATTTCGAAAATTTGGGAATTTTTTTCAGCTTTTTTTTGTCACCATTTTTCAAAAAAAAAGGCATCATTATGGAAAACAAATTATGGTGATTTTTGCCAATATAAACATAAACCACAATATAAAACTATCATGTTTATCATATGAAAGCAAATTTGGCTTTTAAAACATAAAAAATGTATCTGCGCGAATATGCAACAAAGTAAATTATATATGTATAAAAATGTATCTGCCTTTGCAACTATTTAATGTTTTGCTTTTTTTCGCAAAATCCACAAATCTGTCTAAAACATGCAAACTAGCAAAATAATAAGTTTTAAACATCTAAACACCTTTGTGAAAAGTATGAAATTATAAATTACATTCATGTATTAGAATGTCCTCCTATACTATATTATAGGCTAAAGTGTTACGATGAACCACGTACCTTTGGGCAGCTTTCTTATTTTTCTGTAAAAAATTAGTGCTATTATCAAAAATTATCTATGCTATATTTATTATATTATATAAATATAAAAACATATATATATTGCACATAATCATTTTTCCTGCAAGGTGTAAAACCTTTAATTGAAAAGCATAATTTTTATCATGAAATTATATAAAACAAGATCAATAAACCAATATCACAGAATTGTATTTATTTTTATTACTTTCTCTAAAAAGCAAAAACAAAGTAATACATGATGTTTTCACATACAGTAAAGCTGTCATTATGACCACCTGTTATTACAACCGTATACCTGAAGGGAGCTTTGTTCATGAAGCCATGAATTTACCATGAACGTAAAATCTGAATAATAAACCCTTGTTTGAAAGCAATTAGGTATTTTATAGACAGGTTTTACCATCAGGAATAAATTAACAGAACTATTGTACAATACAAACAACAAAAACAACATATATAACAAATCATTGTCAAAAAACAAAAACAGAATTCGCTGATAAAATGCAACATCTTGAAACAACTATTCTCAACAATATATCATGCT
>NW_022982129.1:0-5597 GCF_902652985.1 Pecten maximus
CTTTTGACGTCATTTCTAGAGCTGCTAGGAGGTTCGGATCTTTTTGGGCACCTCCAGTGGGATGTGATTAACAGGAAAACCTGCTAATTCCGGCAAAACTTCCATCGGTGAACAATTAACCGCGTGTCCGCGGTAGCGACGTTACAAATATACGGAATATGGTGACGCTCACCGTGCAGTTCTGACGTCATTTCTAGAGCTGCTAGGAGGTTCGGAGTCGTTTCGGGCATCTGCAGTGGGATGTGATCAACAGGAAAACCTGCTCATTCCGGCAAAACTTCCATCGGTGAACAATTACCGCGCGTCCGTGGTGGGCGTGGTTACAATACTACGAAATATGGTGACGCTCACCTTGCAGTTCTGACGGCATTTCTAGAGCTGTTAGAAGGTTCTGATCTTTTTGGGCACCTGCAGTGGGATGGGTAAACAGAAAAACCTACTCATGCCGGCAAAACTTCCATCGGTGAACAATTAACCGCGTGTCCGCGGTAACGTGGTTACAAAACTACGGAATAGGGTGACGCTCACCGTGCATTTCTGACGTCATTCTAGAGCTGCTAGGAGGTTCGGATCTTTTTGGGCACCTCCAGTGGGATGTGATTAACAGGAAAACCTGGCCTATTCCGGCAAAAACTTCCATCGGTGAACAATTAACCGCGCGTCCGCGGTAGCGACGTTACAATACTACGGAATATGGTGACGATCACCGTGCAGTTCTGACGTCATTTCTAGAGCTGCTAGGAGGTTCGAATCTTTTTGGGCACCTCCAGTGGGATGTGATTAACAGGAAAACCTGCTCATTCTGGCAAAACTTCCATCGGTGAACAATTAACCGCGCGTCCGCGGTAGCGTGGTTACAATACTACGGAATATGGTGACGCTCACCGTGCAGTTTCTGACGTCATTTCTAAGAGCTTGCTAGGAGGTTCGGATCTTTTTTGGCACCTCCAGTGGGATGTGATTAACAGGAAAACCTGCCTATTCCAGGCAAAACTTCCATCGGTGAACAATTAACCGCGCGTCCGCGGTAGCGACGTTACAATACTACGGAATATGGTGACGATCACCGTGCAGTTCTGACGTCATTTCTAGAGCTGCTAGGAGGTTCGGATCATTTTGGGCACCTCCAGTGGGATGTGATCAACAGGAAAACCTACTCCTTCTGGCAAAACTTCCATCGGTGAACAATTAACCGCGCGTCCGCGGTAGCGACGTTACAATACTACGGAATATGTTGACGCTCACCGTGCAGTTCTGACGTCATTTCTAGAGCTGCTAGGAGGTTCGGATCTTTTTTGGCACCTCCAGTGGGATATGATTAACAGGAAAACCTGCTCATTCCAACAAAACTTCCATCGGTGAACAATTAACCGCGCGTCCGCGGTAGCGTGGTTACAAAACTACGGAATATGGTGACGCTCACCGTGCAGTTCTGACGTCATTTCTAGAGCTGCTAGGAGGTTGGGATCTTTTTGGGCACATCCAGTGGGATGTGATTAACAGGAAAACCTGCTAATTCCGGCAAAACTTCCATCGGTGAACAATTAACCGCGCGTCCGCGGTAGCGATGTTTCAATACTACGGAATATGGTGACGCTCACCGTGCAGTTCTGACGTCATTTCTAGAGCTGCTATGAGGTTCGGATCGTTTCGGGCACCTCGAGTGGGATGTGATCAACAGGAAAACCTGCTCATTCCGGCAAAACTTCCATCGGTGAACAATTAACCACGTGTCCGCCGCAGCGTGGTTACAATACTACGGAATATGGTGACTCTCAGCATACAGTTCTGACGTCCTTTCCGGAGTAGCTAGGAGGTTCCGATCTTTTTGGGCACCTCCACAGGGATGTGATGAACAAGAAAACCTGCTCAATCCGGGAAAAATTTCCATCGGTGAACAATTAACCACGTGTCCGCGGCAGCGTGTTTACGATAGTACGGAATATGGTGAGGCACAACATACAGTTCTGTCGTCATTTCTGGAGCAGCTAGGAGGTTCGGATCTTTTTGGGCACCTCCAGAGGGATGTGATTAACAGGAAAACCTGCTCATTCCGGCAATCCTTCAATCGGTGAAAAATTAACCACCTGTCCGCGGCAGCGTGGTTACAATAGTACGGAATATGGTGAGGCTCAACATACAGTTCTGACGTCATTTCTGGAGCTGTTAGCAGGTTCGGATCATTTTGGGCATCTCCAGTGGGATGTGATCAACAGAAAAACCTGCTCATTCCGGCAAAACTTCCATCGGTGAACATTTAACCGCGCGTCCGTGGTGGCGTGGTTACAATACTACGGAATATGGTGACGCTCACCGTGCAGTAATGACGTCATTTCTAAAGCTTCTAGGAGGTTCGAATCTTTTTGGGCACCTCCAGTGGGATGTGATCAACAGGAAAACCTGCTCATTCTGGCAAAACTTCCATCGGTGAACAATTAACCGCGCGTCCGCGGTAGCTTGGTTACAATACTACGGAATATGGTGACGCTCACCGTGGAGTTCTGACGTCATTTCTAAAGCTTCTAGGAGGTTCGGATCTTTTTTGGCACCTCCAGTGGGATATGATTAAGAGGAAAACCTGCTCATTCCAACAAAACTTCCATCGGTGAACAATTAACCGCGCGTCCGCGGTAGCGTGGTTACAAAACTACGGAATATGGTGACGCTCACCGTGCATTTCTGACGTCATTTCTAGAGCTGCTAGGAGGTTCGGATCTTTTTGGGCACCTCCAGTGGGATGTGATTAACAGGAAAACCTGCTAATTCCGGCAAAAGTTCCATCGGTGAACAATTAACCGCGCGTCCGCGGTAGCGACGTTACAATACTACGGAATATGGTGACGCTCACCGTGCAGTTCTGACGTCATTTCTAGAGCTGCTAGGAGGTTCGGATCGTTTCGGGCATCTGCAGTGGGATGTGATCAACAGGAAAACCTGCTCATTCCGGCAAAACTTCCATCGGTGAACAATTAACCGCGCGTCCGTGGTGGCGTGGTTACAATACTACGAAATATGGTGACGCTCACCTTGCAGTTCTGACGGCATTTCTAGAGCTGTTAGAAGGTTCTGATCTTTTTGGGCACCTGCAGTGGGATGGGGTAAACAGAAAAACCTACTCATGCCGGCAAAACTTCCATCGGTGAACAATTAACCGCGTGTCCGCGGTAACGTGGTTACAAAACTACGGAATAGGGTGACGCTCACCGTGCATTTCTGACGTCATTTCTAGTGCTGCTAGGAGGTTCGGATCTTTTTGGGCACCTCCAGTGGGATGTGATTAACAGGAAAACCTGCCTATTCCGGCAAACTTCCATCGGTGAACAATTAACCGCGCGTCCGCGGTAGCGACGTTACAATACTACGGAATATGGTGACGATCACCGTGCAGTTCTGACGTCATTTCTAGAGCTGCTAGGAGGTTCGGATCTTTTTTGGGCTCCTCCAGTGGGATATGATTAACAGGAAAACCTGCTCATTCTGGCAAAACCTCCATCGGTGAACAATTAACCGCGTGTCTGCGGTAACGTGGTTACAAAACTACGGAATATGGTGACGCTCACCGTGCATTTCTGACGTCATTTCTAGTGCTGCTAGGAGGTTCGGATCTTTTTGGGCACCTCCAGTGGGATGTGATTAACAGGAAAACCTGCCTATTCCGGCAAAACTTCCATCGGTGAACAATTAACCGCGCGTCCGCGGTAGCGACGTTACAATACTACGGAATATGGTGACGATCACCGTGCAGTTCTGACGTCATTTCTAGAGCTGCTAGGAGGTTCGGATCATTTTGGGCACCTCCAGTGGGATGTGATCAACAGGAAAACCTACTCCTTCTGGCAAAACTTCCATCGGTGAACAATTAACCGCGCGTCCGCGGTAGCGACGTTACAATACTACGGAATATGTTGACGCTCACCGTGCAGTTCTGACGTCATTTCTAGAGCTGCTAGGAGGTTCGGATCTTTTTTGGCACCTCCAGTGGGATATGATTAACAGGAAAACCTGCTCATTCCAACAAAACTTCCATCGGTGAACAATTAACCGCGCGTCCGCGGTAGCGACGTTACAATACTACGGAATATGGTGACGATCACCGTGCAGTTCTGACGTCATTTCTAGAGCTGCTAGGAGGTTCGGATCATTTTGGGCACCTCCAGTGGGATGTGATCAACAGGAAAACCTACTCCTTCTGGCAAAACTTCCATCGGTGAACAATTAACCGCGCGTCCGCGGTAGCGACGTTACAATACTACGGAATATGTTGACGCTCACCGTGCAGTTCTGACGTCATTTCTAGAGCTTGCTAGGAGGTTCGGATCTTTTTTGGCACCTCCAGTGGGATATGATTAACAGGAAAACCTGCTCATTCCAACAAAACTTCCATCGGTGAACAATTAACCGCGCGTCCGCGGTAGCGTGGTTACAAAACTACGGAATATGGTGACGCTCACCGTGCAGTTCTGACGTCATTTCTAGAGCTGCTAGGAGGTTGGGATCTTTTTGGGCACATCCAGTGGGATGTGATTAACAGGAAAACCTGCTAATTCCGGCAAAACTTCCATCGGTGAACAATTAACCGCGCGTCCCGCGGTAGCGATGTTTCAATACTACGGAATATGGTGACGCTCACCGTGCAGTTCTGACGTCATTTCTAGAGCTGCTATGAGGTTCGGATCGTTTCGGGCACCTCGAGTGGGATGTGATCAACAGGAAAACCTGCTCATTCCGGCAAAACTTCCATCGGTGAACAATTAACCACGTGTCCGCCGCAGCGTGGTTACAATACTACGGAATATGGTGACTCTCAGCATACAGTTCTGACGTCCTTTCCGGAGTAGCTAGGAGGTTCCGATCTTTTTGGGCACCTCCACAGGGATGTGATGAACAAGAAAACTTGCTCAATCCGGGAAAATTTCCATCGGTGAACAATTAACCACGTGTCCGCGGCAGCGTGTTTACGATAGTACGGAATATGGTGAGGCACACAACATACAGTTCTGTCGTCATTTCTGGAGCAGCTAGGAGGTTCGGATCTTTTTGGGCACCTCCAGAGGGATGTGATTAACAGGAAAACCTGCTCATTCCGGCAATCCTTCAATCGGTGAAAAATTAACCACCTGTCCGCGGCAGCGTGGTTACAATAGTACGGAATATGGTGAGGCTCAACATACAGTTCTGACGTCATTTCCGGAGCTGTTAGCAGGTTCGGATCATTTTGGGCATCTCCAGTGGGATGTGATCAACAGAAAAACCTGCTCATTCCGGCAAAACTTCCATCGGTGAACATTTAACCGCGCGTCCGTGGTGGCGTGGTTACAATACTACGGAATATGGTGACGCTCACCGTGCAGTTCTGACGTCATTTCTAAAGCTTCTAGGAGGTTCGAATCTTTTTGGGCACCTCCAGTGGGATGTGATCAACAGGAAAACCTGCTCATTCTGGCAAAACTTCCATCGGTGAACAATTAACCGCGCGTCCGCGGTAGCTTGGTTACAATACTACGGAATATGGTGACGCTCACCGTGGAGTTCTGACGTCATTTCTAAAGCTTCTAGGAGGTTCGGATCTTTTTTTGGCACCTCCAGTGGGATATGTT
>NW_022982130.1:0-5553 GCF_902652985.1 Pecten maximus
GTATTGATGGATTTAAATCTACATGGAAAACTCTACAGGCAGGGGTACCTCAAGGTTCAGTTTTAGGTCCTTATCTGTTTCTACTATATTATTAATGATATATGCGATAATTTAGTGTCTAAAGTAAAACTTTTTGCTGATGACACTTCCCTATATGTTTTAATTGAGAGGGACAGACAAGAGGCTTCCACCATTCTTAATCAAGATTTGGAAAAAATATCAGTCTGGTCGAGGAAATGGGGTATTATATTCAATCCTGATAAAACTGAATCTGTTTTATTCTCGAGAAGGTTAGACTCTGAGACTTCACACCCTGATTTATACTTCAATAACTCATTGATAAAAAAATTTCGTACTCATAATCATCTTGGTTTAGTATTTAACAATCACGCAAAATGGTCTGACCATGTTAACCTTATTTATGAAAAAGCTTATAAAAGAATAAATATTCTCCGAATGCTAAAATATAAAATTGACAGACACTCATTGCTTTTAATTTATACAACATTCATTCGCCCTATATTAGAATATGCCGACGTAGTTTGGGCAAATTGTACTGAAAGAGAGTGTGAGCTCCTAGAGTCGATCCAACTCGAGGCTGTACGCATCATTACTGGTTTGAGACGGGGAACAAATCATACTATTTTGTATAGAGAATCTGGTCTTATTCCACTTTCTAAGCGTCGACATCTTCATCAACATATTCTGTTTTATAAGATTTTTAATAAATTATGCCCTTCTAATTTTAGTGAATCTATTTTACCTGATATGAACACAAATAATATTGCTTACCCATTACGTCATAATAGACTTTTTGATGTGCCTCAGGCTAGAACAAACCTTTATAATACAAGCTTTTTTCCTAAAATCATGTCTGAATGGAACAATCCAACTTGTCTGTTTCCCTCAATGTCCTCTTTAAATACCTTAAAGCGTGAATTCTTACAACATCTTGACTTAGATCGTGATATACAATGTACTACTATTTTTAAAAACAGTGGAGATCGAAACATTAATATGATTTTATGTCAGTTAAGAAATTCTGTGAGTAATCTAAATGCAGATTTATTTAATTCTCATTTAAAAGATACCCCTGCCTGTAACTGTGGCTACCCAGTTGAAGATTGTTCTCACTTCTTTCTAAACTGTCCTCTTTATAACATTGAAAGGCAATCCCTTTTCAACTCTCTAGCTGCTCTGAGTGATCATATGCTGCAGAATACACAATTATTTTTATTAAGTCCTTTTGATGTGGATATTATTTTAAACAAATCCGTTCTTGACTTGGTACAGAGATTCATTGTCGATACCAGACGATTTTCTTGACTCAATACTGGAAATTGTAAATTTATCATAACTGTTTTTTCTTCACTTTTATAAATATAGCACAGGCTATTGATTGTGAATGGACTGTTTTTTGTCTGTTGCTATTTTTTTTAAGTGATTGCAAATTATAATCAGTCAATGTCATAATGCAATGTTGTATATATATATATCATAAGGAGAGGGCTTTTATAGGCTTGTCCTGTTGCCCAATTCCCTTTGTCTGTACCATCTTGACAATAAAATATTCTGAAATCAAAAACTTCACCGATCTAAAATTTCATCGATGTTTTGTTGTATGCATATTGCTACATTTTAGAATTAAGTTTTTAAATGTAAACTATGTTTGTTTATTTTGTTCAGTTATTACGCGAATATTCTGTTAATATGTTTAAATTAAAGCATTATTAGGCCATGTAGGGCCATATGTATGAATGTGACCGATAGTAAAATAATAATAAAACTTCTTCGTGCTTATAAGGGTACCAGGTTTCAACAAATTCTTGGTAAATGCACCAGGTTTGAGAGGGCACTGGGTAGCACTTGATGTCACTTTAAAAAGTCACGGCTTGTTCGTGATACAAATGTTTCGTCCTTGTAGGACCTTCGGCTGTAATTAGGTAGCGGATGAAAGTTATTTTTTTTAATTTATTTATTTGTTTCCAAATCTACAGACCCGGGGTCCGCTTACAGAATGGATAACACATACAACATAAGTATAAAATATCACAGTCAGTTATGTATGTAACAAAGACCTATATATACAATATATTGAACTAGTGGAAAATAGTATTCTTTAGTCGGATATTGAACATAGCAAGAGACAAAAAAACCATATCACAGTCTGGAACAAGATCAAAAAAGCTAAAATTACATTGAATCCTGTTTAAAATACTATGATTTTTAACATTTATGCGATTCTCTGACAGTAAAACTGAACGGCCAGGTACTTAAAGACACATTTGCTCAACTAAATAAGGACAGTCAAATACACTATTTACACATTTGAAAAAAAAAAAAACAGTCTAAAAATGTCCGCCTATGTTCCAGGCTTGAAAGGTTAAAATACTTCTGTCCTGCAGGTAGGGCGTAAGAATTGTACCTGCTGCCCCATTGCATGATCGTAAGAGGCGACTAAATTTGGGATCTTATCTTTTCTCTTCTTTCTGAACAACTTTCTTCTTTCTTCCTAATATCTCCCTTGACAATGCCTCACTTTCGGCCTTTAGTTGAGCGTTCGCCGCTGTGATGAAGGCTTTGGATTCTTTACCCTAGCCAAGAAAAACCAGAGGTTTTAAAAATGGTAGTTGCTGCTCCTGCTTAGCGCTAAGCATACAAGGCGTGGAACGACTGGTTCGCCCATTGTCAGTATAATGTGACCGGCTGGGGTGTCCTGCTGGGTGTCTTCGGCAGTATGCTTCAGTGAGGTAGCACTATAAATCGGCAAAAGTTCCGGCCTATCACAAGGAGACTTAACACGAACATACCGCAGCCTCCCAAAACACACATACGCACTCACCACACGCATGCATGTCGCAAGCACGGGAGGCCGTCCTTAAATTAAACCAAACCAAACCAAACCAATTAAAATACTTACAAACGTCAGCGTAAGGCATTGAATTAAAGTCGACATGTGCCTTAAAACATAAAACAAATACAAAAACGTGCACTGAACAGCTTCGATCTGGTGGATAAGAAAAGATTGGTGAGGAGACCAGATCTGATAACAGTATTCTAGCTGGCTCCTAACAAGACTTATATATAAAGACCTTAAAACGGATACTAGAGTAAAATGTTTACATGTACGTTTGATAAAACCGAGCATTCGCATGGACTTGGTAGCAGTTTGTCTAATGTGTGTGATAAATCTCATCGTAGAGGTCAACCATACACCAAGATCTTTTACCCACGTTTCATTCTTCAGGTTATCCCCGTTCATATTGTAATTAAATTCGATACACTTCTTTTTATTTGTAAAAATGACCTGGCAGCATTTCTTCACATTGACTTCCATTTTCCACAACTTACACCATTCATACACTCTATCTATGTCGCCCTGTAGCTGCTCGCACTCAGACAACGTTCTTACAAAATTAAAAAACTTACTGTCGTCAGCAAACATAAGACTTTTAGAACATTTTGCAGAAACTTGTCAATTCATTAAAAAAGACAAGAAAACGTTTTGGTCCTAGTATAGAACCTTGGGGCACACCGGAGGTTTCATCACACCAACCATATGTTGCCTCATTGACAGTAACACGCTGGAATCTGTCTTTCAGATAAGTATCAAACGAATTAAAAAGACTGCCTTCTACACCATACGATTTTAACTTATATAATAAAAATCTGTGTTTTACTATATCAAGGGCTATTGAAAAATCAGTATATACAGCATGCAATTCTACTTTATTATCAAAGGCTTTGAAATTTGATCAGTAAAACATACAAGGTTTGAAACAGTAGACCTTCTTGGCATAAAACCATGTTGCTCGTCGCAGATAAGCGTGTTTATGAATTTGGAAAAATGAACTTAACAAGTTTTTCGAAAACTTCAGATGAAATTGGAAGTAAAGAAGACTGAATAAACAGAATTAGAAATGTCGAGTATTAAAACATTCGAGATATCAATTAGAATATACAAACGGATCTAGCAAGAGTCACACAAGCGACGACTTTTATACCAGGATCATAATATTGTTATAAAAAATGAACATTATCTTTAAGCAACAGTTTGACAAAAATGATTTTTAATTTTATACAATCTATATGTTAACACATTAAAAACAACAGGTACTTGGTAGGATACGCTAGTAAGAGTAGTTAAGATCGAGTGATGGTGTTTATGTACTCCTGGTTAACTATTCTTAGCAATTCTACTGTTTTTGTTTGTGGTTCAGGTTACGGATATGACAACATGCGACGGAGATGGTGGATGCTATAGACAGAAGAATGGGAGATGTAGATAAACTTGTGAAAACTTTATTGAAACTGGTATTAACATATAAATCGGCAAAAGTTCCGGCCTATCACAAGGAGACCTAACACGAACATACCGCAGCCTCCCAAAGCACGCATACGCACTCACCACACGCATGCATGTCGCACGCACGGAAGGCCGTCCTTAAATGACCTTAGCTGTTAATAGGACGTTAAACAAACTAAACCAAACCAACCCAATCATGATAAGACAAAACGCTGTGTAGTTGATTTATCCATCAGAGATCAACATCAGTCAATTATATTTTACTAATAACATCAACCTGATATGGGGGAACTCTACTTGTACGAGTAAGCAGTGTCTTATACTAATGCGGGGTTTGTTTCATTATGATATATCATGACAAAATTTAGTTTTGCCTACAGCGAAAAATGGAAGCCCACAGTAAAGGTAAGATAGCAGGAAAACTTAACTTACAACATATGTTAAAACAAGATTAATTCTGTCTTTGGGATACAGATATTTAATTTCAAATAGGTTTCAGAAAAAAATGTGTAAAGAATTGTGTCATTTTGGGTCAAATAGCATAATATTTTGCAATTTTTTTAGCAATGTTTAAGCTGTTACCATGGTATTCCCAGCTCAAAAAATCACACAAAAATACGTTTACTTATCCTTCAGAGCTGTATTAAAATTGCAAATGTTGTACAGATTACAAATATAGGGTTAACTGGCAATGTTCACATATCTAAAAAACATGTTGTTTGTTTTTTTTGTTTGCCGATTTTGTTCTGATTTGACGATTTTGTTTCCGTGTTGGCAGTGTCTTGTTAAATACCATTTACCAATTAACCATTTACACCATTGACTTGTTCTAACATTTACAAGCGAGTTATCTTTCTTACCATGGTTTAGTTTATTGTAGAATGAAACTTGTTTCTGCAATAATTATGAAACGAGCTATACAATAAGCATTTACATCATCGACTTGTTCTTAATTTTCCAAGCGAGAGCTATGTTTCCTCCGATGGTCTATTATGTTTCAAAATGAAAATTGTTTTGCAAACATTATGGAACAAGTTATACTATTCATTCGTATCACTTTTGCTTGCCGAGGTGTAGGAAACCTGAGGTAGCACACTACAGTAGGACAGCCTGGCCACGGGCATTTTTTTTTTGTTAAGCAAATAACTCCTGTATTATGATATGCATAAAAAAAGTGAAAAAATAAATGTACACTATAATTGGTATATTCAGTATGAAGTAGTACATACAGGCTTCACATTTGAAAA
>NW_022982131.1:0-5546 GCF_902652985.1 Pecten maximus
ATGATGTTACTTGGGTGTTTTTTTCATTTACTGTCGCAATCCTCTTGTTTTTTCAGTTACTGTCGCAATCGTCTTGTATCATTTTTCACTTCACTCAAAAAATAACTTTATTTTGCAAACCAAGTGATTAAAAAAACAGGATTTGTAGAAAATCAATGGCTACCATCATTAACAAACTAAACAAATCATTTTTATGTAACATCAGCCAGCTTTATTGTTTCAGCAAGCATAACAATATCAAGTAATAAAATTTGTCAAGGCCAAACAAACAAATATTTGATGATAAATGATTGGTATGAACTTTCATCACGTGTTGGAGGGGGCAGATAGGGGGGTTTTATTATTGGTTCTTGGAGCAACTGAATGTTATGTTATATTACCAAATATGTGTACAACGATTTATATTTTCTTGTTGTTGGCAATCCTTCATAAACTTGATACCTATTACTACTCTCAAAGTTTTCATTACAGTTCATGCAAGCAATGCTAAAATTTCTCAATTTCCCATGGTATCCTAAATCTAGCAGTACAGTATGTATGTAACAAAGGGATCTTGGTACCCACCATTGAATGATCCTGATGGGGTCTATATAAATTCTTCTGGAGAAATAGCAATCCTCAAGTGCCAAATGAATGGCCCCGATAAAGGACAAAGGTGAACCTATATATTGCACATAACAAATATCAGAAATATCCTTCCTATACTTCTAAAGAAATAGCAATAACAAACTTTAACTGCCAAAATTCAACATGGGCGCCAGTCAGTCATTTTGTTTCCTCAATCAGATTCAAAATTGAATGGGCACATGTGGGAAAAGGGAATATCTACCAATCAAGTTGAGAAATACAAATGTATGGTACATTACTTCTCAAGAAATAGCGCTAACAAAGTTCAAATATCATAATCCACAATGCCAGCTGCCTGCTGGCCATTTTGTATGTCTAATCAGTCTCAAAATCAAATAGACATAACAAGTGGCTGAAAGGAATCTACGTATCAAGTTTCAGAGAAATCCTTCCTGTAACGCAGGAGGAGATAAGGTCGTTAGGCACCTAAAGTCGTCATACTTTATTACCGCGAGATTTTTTTTTTCCTTTTCATGTTCAAAAAGTACTGGGGTGGAGAACTTTGAATCATCTTTGGTATAAACATTACTTGCTTGCTGTCATATTGATTGTATTCATTCAAAAACCTACCTTGTAAGGTACACACAGGAAGTGCTTTAGTCACTGTGTGGGCGATAGGATCTGTGAAATAGACATGAATATGGCGAACTATTATCACACACAGTCCACCGTTTCTGGAAGGTTTGTCACGTGTTTATCCTGAAGAAGAATCACTGGGAGACACGAATGTCCTAGTTTTTTCATATTTTCTCCTAATTTAGAATTTTTCACCAATTTTACCAAATAAGCACTAATTTAGCACAGCACAGACTATTTTTTCAGAAACATATCTAATTATGAAATTCACACACTAGTTTTTTGCCTTCAAGCCGAATTTTGTGAAATGTACCTAATACTTCTGTGATAGGCACTAATATTGTTTTCAGTGTCTATTATTTCCCTCGATGTCTAAAAAAAGATGTATACTATCTAATTCTTTCGTTGCTGTCTAAAACTAGGTGATGTGTCCTATTATTCTTCAATTTTGACTATTTTTCCTGGTCGGTACTAGAAATATTGGACAGTGTCTAAAATTGGAGAAAACGACTAGTTTTCTTGGGACAAGGACTAATTTTGACAGATTTGCCTCGGGCTATTTTATGGCACAGTAACACACTGCTAGCTGTATACTACCTTACCTGGACAGCAGTAATCCCTGACCACCAAGCTCAGTGGCTAGCCCTGGCCTGGAGCGCTCATCCATGAAGCTGTCTTATATAATTACCTAATTGATGGA
Organism: Pecten maximus; assembly: GCF_902652985.1. NCBI lineage: Eukaryota > Metazoa > Mollusca > Bivalvia > Pectinida > Pectinidae > Pecten > Pecten maximus. Next base: position 1,904 of record NW_022982131.1, read on the forward strand.
TCAGGTCTTGAAATAATTAGGACACAATAGGGAAATATTTCATCATTGTGATAATTTATTTGTGAAAATTAAAACACATATGTCTAAAGTTTAGTGATTGAAAAGGACTACCCAAAAAGCTGACGAATATTTCATCAATTAAAGGATTTATTCAGAAAAATGGAGAACAAACTGTTATATTGAACATAATCATAGACGTATATATCACAATATTGTATGTGTTTTAGTGACTAAATGCTATATCTATCTTTGATAAAACAATAGCTTAGCAGATAATGACAATTAGTCAGCGACAGTGGTACATGTATACAGGATAATACAATATTTCACACTTTTCAAGTTTGCATTGTGACACTGTATTTCATTGCATCATAAGCAAAATTATATGTCTGCAAATAGCTTATCTGTCATCATACGTCAAAGTATGCAGTAGGAGAAATAGTCAAAACATCAGCTCATATTAAAGTTGGAAAGGACGTAGTGATAAACATAAAAGATATATAATCAAACTTTTCTCCATATACATGAAGAAGCAGATTTTGATAGTATTACATAAAAGCAGGGTGAAGGTATATTTTTTAGATCACAATGTAACTTATATCATCACTTATGTCAGTAAATAACCCAAAAATAAGACCCTGTTATAAAGTGACACTTCAGTCAATAAACAAAAGAAGTGTAACCTTTCCTATCCTTGGCTTTTGTTTCAGCTCACCCAGGTATCACACCTTTACGCCTGAGTGAGCCCCTCCTAGTCCCTAGCTCTACAGGTAAATACCAACACCAGTATAAGGAGATCAGTATTAAACCAATTATTTATTCTAATTGTTTTCTTTTTTTATTTCCCTCTAAAACACTGACCAATTTGATAGTTCATAGCTTGAAATATAACTTTATAATATATTAATATAGTTAACATAATAGTAGTTAATCGTTAAATAATTTTGTGAAAAAATTTTTTTTGCATGATCACAGGGTACCACCAGGTTCTTTTCATGGAAAGCGACATTCGCCAGTATCTTATCATTTTCAAGATTCAAAGTTGAAGTTTTCATGTACATTTTTTCATGAAAGGTTATTCATTATTGATAGTAATATTTAAACTTTTGCCTTACGTTCTCTCTGTAACATTGTGACCAATATGATAATTCAATGAATATATTTTCTTTTAGGTGTAACTGTTGAACTACGATATTTGTCACAGTGTTTCAACGAAAAATGAAATAAAACAAAAAATTAGAATGGGTAATTTGTCTAAACCTTATCTGTTTATCTGGTGTTGGTTGGCATTTACCTATAGAGCAAAAAAACTTTGGGAAGCTCACTCAGGCGTGAAGGTGTGATATCTTGCCAACCTGAAACAAAAGTCAAGGATAGTAAGGGGTAGGCTTCTTTTGTTTCGTGATTAAAGTTTAACTTTGTAACAGGGTCTTATTTTTGAGTTGTTTACTAACAGAAAGTGATGACATAAGTTACTTTGTGATCTGAAAGAGGTGATTTTATCTGCTACCATAGTTTTCTTATATTCTACTATATGTATGCTATCACTATGTCCTATCCAACTTTAATATGAGATGATGTTTTGACAATTTCTCCTACTGCATATCATAACCTGAAAGTCCTATGCATGGAATGCAAAATGTTGCCACTTTGAATATATACAGTTACTACGTAACTATATACTATTATATTACTATTTATACTCATAAAGTATGTTGATAGATAAGCTATTAGCCGTCATATTGTGTTCATGATGCAATGAAATACAGTGTCACAACGCTAACTTGAAAAGTGTGAAATATCCACTTCTGTCGTGAGCTGCATCATTGTATTATCCTGTATACATGTACCACTGTCGCTGACTAATTGTCATTATCTGCTTATCTATTGTGTTATCAAAGATAGATATAGCATTTAGTCACTAAAACATATACAATATTGGAGGTACGGACAAAAGGCCCCCCGGACATTAGCCCCTAGGACAAAAGCCCCTTCACACTAATCAAAAAGTGGACATGAAAAAAAAAGATATTTATTTTTCTGTTGATTTTTAATTGCATATACATATATGTCATCAGTGGGGGGGGGGGGGGGGGGGGGGGGGGGGAGTGTTTTGTCCTACACTCACAATATTGTGATATATACGTCTATGATTATGTTGAATAAAGTTTGTTCTCCATTTTTCTGAATAAATCCTTTAATTGATGAAATATTCATCAGCTTTTTGGGTAATTCTTTTCATATCACTAAACTTTAGACATATGTGTTTTAATTTTCACAAATAAATTATCACAATGATGAAATATTTCCCTATTGTGTCCTAATTATTTCAAGACCTGATCCATCAATTAGGTAATTATATAAGACAGCTTCATGGATGAGCGCTCCAGGCCAGGGCTAGCCACTGAGCTTGGTGGTCAAGGATTACTGCTGTCCAGGTAAGGTAGTATACAGCTAGCAGTGTGTTACTGTGCCATAAAATAGCCCGAGGCAAATCTGTCAAAATTAGTCCTTGTCCCAAGAAAACTAGTCGTTTTCTCCAATTTTAGACACTGTCCAATATTTCTAGTACCGACCAGGAAAAATAGTCAAAATTTAAGAATAATAGGACACATCACCTAGTTTTAGACAGCAACGAGAGAATTAGATAGTATACATCTTTTTTTAGACATCGAGGGAAATAATAGACACTGAAAACAATATTAGTGCCTATCACAGAAGTATTAGGTACATTTCACAAAATTCGGCTTGAAGGCAAAAAACTAGTGTGTGAATTTCATAATTAGATATGTTTCTGAAAAAATAGTCTGTGCTGTGCTAAATTAGTGCTTATTTGGTAAAATTGGTGAAAAATTCTAAATTAGGAGAAAATATGAAAAAACTAGGACATTCGTGTCTCCCAGTGAATGTTTCATCTATGAGTTAAGAGTTGTCTTTCTTACTACATTACATGCATGTATCAATTTACAACGATGTATTCAAGACTTACAATATTAGGTGCTACGTGACAACATAGGGCAACTTAATGTCAAAAGTTAAGCAAAAATACGACCAAGTTGAACCCAATAAATGGAAAATCGATAACATTTATATCTGACACAGGTACTGGTATTGAAAATAAAGAACAAATTTGATAATTCACTAAGTCTAATGTTTACCATGTGTAGGGAATTACTCGACAGGTATTGAAAATAAAGAACAAATCATTGGAAATTCGACCACTATTGACGACCTTATGTCAAGTAATAGTGACAACAAACTTCAACTTTCAAAATATAAAATGGCTGTCTGTCAGCCATTTCGCTTTCCCAATCAGACTAATGTCTTCTAATGGGATAATGTTATATACTCATGATTTCATATATTTTGTGTATTATCTTGTGTATAAGTATTTAAGGTACATAAAAATTTCAATAACAAATATTCACAGAATAATTTGTTAATTTGGTGAAACTTGTTTTCCTTTTTGAATGGGAATTATACATGTACTTCAGTATATTGTATCTTACAAAAAATTCCAAACAAGCAGTGACATACATCTCTACAATGTACAACACACATTTGTACCAAGGTACACGTACAACTGGCCAGTTTATCACAGTGCAAATCACAAATTTTCAATAAAGTACCAATAACAATTTTA